>NW_027272018.1:1057500-1169888 GCF_040938485.1 Diadema antillarum | reverse complement strand
GAATCTTTATTTCTGCAAATGATATCACATTCTAAAAAATGCATGAAACTGTCCACACAGGGTAAAGTTTTGTATTTATCAAAATGGCAACTGTGTGTGTTCTCCTCTTCCTCCTCCTCTTCCTCCTCCTCTCTTCCTCTTCCCTCCTCCTCCCTCCTCCCCTTCCTCCCCTTCCTCCCCTTCCTCCCCTCCTCCCCTTCCTCCCCTTCCTCTTCCTCCTCCTCCTCCTCCTCCTCCTCCTCCCCTTCCTCCTCCTCCTCCTCCTCCTCCTCCTCCTCCTCCCCTTCCTCCTCCTCCTCCTCCTCCTCCTCCTCCTCCTCCCCTTCCTCCCCTTCCTCCCCTTCCTCCCCTTCCTCCCCTTCCTCCCCTTCCTCCCCCTCCCCCTCCTCTTCCTCCTCCTCCTCTTCCTCCTCCTCCTCCTCTTCCTTCTCCTCCTCCTCCTCCTCCTCCTCCTCCTCCTCCTCCTCCTCCTCCTCCCCTTCCTCCCCTTCCTCCTCCTCCTCCTCCTTCCTCCTCCTCCTCTTTCTCCTCCTCTTTCTCCTCCTCTTCCTCCTCCTTCTCCTCCTCTTTTTCCTCCTCCTCCTCCTCCTCCTCCTCCTCCATGGCAATCATTGAAAGAAATGATATGTGACACATCATCACATTACCTGTATAAAGTCAGAGATCACAAAAGGAAGAAAAGTATATGTAAAGCTGACTTTTGCAATATTACCTTCTCGGTTTTCTAACTTTTAAATTCTTTTTAAAGATATTATTCATGTAATCAAAACACAGCAAATTATATATCAATCCAAAGCTTAGCGTCTGATGAATTCATCACTGTCACTGGCATGTACAAATATCCTAAAACCATTTTTACTGTTTTCTATTACCTCAGCATCTGTGGCTCTCATCCCCTATTGACTGATTCTGTGACGCGCTATGTGTATTTTTGGCATGGGCGCAGCCATAGTGGGTGTATCAGCCAACCCCCCCTCCGCACTCCCCCACCCCTCTCCCTACATTAGCACGCGCGCAGAATGAAAAACTGCTTTAGCCAATAGGCGTCTCGTACTGAGTGCGCGAATGCTTGCTTAGTGCGCGAACCTTTGTTACAAGTGTGTGATAAACATGTTGCCTGGGGTGGGGGAGAGCAGGGGGGGTCGGCTGATACACCCACTATGGCTGCGCCCTGTGCCGTAAAATGTCTGCTGCCCTCAACGAACCCGAATCGGTCAATACACTCATCACTGCTAAATTGTTACAACTCTAGAACACTGTGATGTTAGGAGCACTCAGGGTTTTTTTCCCCCATCTTTTGGCAGAAATGGAAAAACATGAAATATAGTGAAGGTTTGTGGAAAAGAAAGTGGGACACTTATGAGACCATGATACATCATCGCCCACTCTCACTATCTCTCTCCCCCTCTCTCTTTTGATTTTGCATAAAGTGATATGTTACGGTGACTGGCTTCACTGTTCTTGGATAATGTGAAACTTGGGGATTCCAAAACTATTCATTTTCTTGTCCAATTCTGATGATACTTTTTCTTCTCCCCATGTATGATTTTATTGTCTCTTTTTATTTAAATCAATGTAAACATGGATTGGATTCCCTCACCTAAATGGTGCAAGATATCTCATTCTGCAGTAACTGCATGGGAGACTTCGAATTCTGTGACCAAACAGATCACTCTTCCATCCTTGCCACACAAAATGGCTGCTTTGGTAACCGTAGCGACAGCATCATCACAGTGTAAAGAGACTGCTGCAGCAGATAAGGATCCCTCACATTTTTGCTCACTTTCCATTGATGGGACTCTGATGTTATCTGTGTTTCCATTTTGGAGATGCATTTGATATTTTTTATGGGGGGGGGGGGAGGAAGGAATTCATAAATCTCTCATATTAAAGGTCACCTAATCTGAAAGGGCATCTGACACAAGAGTGATGAACAGATGAGTGCATTTGGTTTGGAAGACAATCTAAATGACATTACATGACAAATAGAGTGAATGCATTTGATTGAATTAGTAGCAAATAACTTTAGTACTTACATAAAATGCCTTTGATTAAATTATGATAAATTGATTTCTATGCCCTTTCCTCTCATCTGTAAGTTTAGCAAAGAGAGTCAGTTACTACTACATAATGTTTCTATTAAAATTTTAAACTATAGATGAAGCTGCTGTCTTTCGTATCATGTTTGCCCTCATCTGCTGTTTTAGTGTTTTTATTCTCCAGTGGCAATATTTCCACCATGAAATGAGTAGATATGTTAGATGTGTCACCTGCAACAGTGCTGTCCCTTTAGGATTGCATTCTCATTGAAAGTTCAAACTCTGACGAGGCATTTATCCACCATTGCTAGATTTACATGTATTTGGAGATTTATGATAGTAGCACTGGTTGCCTACTGCTGAAGATTTTATGTCAGGCACAAAAAGTAAAATGGGAAGGGGGGGGGGGGGGGGTGTGCAGTGATTACTCATTCATTAACAATGGAATTAGAATTGATCATGTGTCAAATAAAACAGGTATTAAGACCAGGACTGTTATTTTGATTGTGAGTACCATGCACTCTCATTAAAACGAACACGGTTATAACAAAATTCCGCTTACAGTGAAATAAAAATTTAGGCTGCAGCATTATCCGCTCTTATGTCCTTTATTGTTTATTTGTTCAGTTATAACAAAATCTTGATGAAACAAAAAAAATTGTCGTTTCGAGGACTTTGTTATAACGGGAGTCCACTGTAAACATGGACTTGGCACACTGCCAGAGGTGAGAATACACAAATGTGGCAGGATAAGGGTTAATCATTGATACATGTTTACTTGACTGAATGCTTCAAATAAATCAACAGGTTGTTATCAGGAGGATGGAATGATGTTAGGATGAATTGTTTAAGTAGCCACTCGGAGGAAGTAATTACCCATGGACCTAAAGGGAAAGTCCAGACGATTTTAATAATTTCACATCATGTGGTACATAAAATGACAGCTCCATGTATAGATTTATGGAATTTGTTAAAGTCTGTGAGCAGATAAACTATTTAATAGCATTACTCTGAAATAAAAAAAAACAATCAAACAAATTACACTTAACAAGGATGATAAGATTAGGAGGCTCTCATATTTCAGAAATATATGATTTGCAAATTACAGTAATGCTTGCTTTATCTGTGGAGGATTTATGCAAATGTATAAACTTGTATAAACTATCACCAAGTAGGCCTACTGCTTGATTCACGAGTGTCCCTCCCATAATCTCTCATGGCCATGGCCATATCCAATAACGTGAGAATGATGGACGAAACAAGCACGATTCACTTTATTAAAGCCCATAAAATTGGAATAACCCTGGTAGGGTATAGTGTGCATCCGGAGGGACCTTGCCTTTTGTTTTGATATTCTACGTATGTGTATGTATGTGCATATACAAATATACCAAAAAAAAAGTCCCTGGACAGTTCCCGCAGCATCTGGGGGGAATTAATATCTCCTCGCCTCCCGAGGCCTATGAGTGAGATTTACTCGGCCAAATTGTCTGATCTTCCACCCCCTGTGGGTGGCATGCTCCAGTTCTGCATCAGATGAGAAGGATGCCCGGGCAGGTGTCGGGGGGCTCATCGCCTTACAAACCATCCGTTTATCCAAGCGCATCTGCTCGTCAGGGCGCGGAGCATCTAATTTCCCCAGTTTTCCGGCTCGTGAAAGTCTCCAGCTTGTGAAAGTCGCACTGTTGTCTCCCCTTTCCGCACGGTGTGTGCGATATCGGTAGATAACGATGCTCCGCATCTGCATATGATGGCGGTTTCCACGAATCCGTCTCATTCGCAGTGCTGTGCCAAGCACTGTGAAATTCTCCTCTCCTCGCCTCCTCCTTTTTTTTTTTCTGTAGCTTTGCTGCTCTTAAGTTTGTGATGATGTGGATCCTTGTGTCTATGGTAGACTCAAATATACAAATTCAAAGATGGTATCTGTACAAAGGTATGAAGTTAAGCAATGTCATATACAATATTATTCACATTACCGTAAAGTTCCGTGTATAAGACGCACTATTTTTTCGTCGGAAAACGTTGAAAATCGGGGGTGCGTCGTATACACGGGTACAGTCCAATCACAGAAAAAAATCCGTCATGTACACCCAATTTTATAAGGCCAACTTGGGGCCATGTATGCCCATCGACGTTTGGAAGGTAAGCAATCACTAAAACTTACGGATAAAAGAGCGATCTTTCAATCTGGACACACACAAAAGCTGCAAATACGAGATAAACTTACATTGGCCTTGTGCAATAACGATATATCAATCTGGCCATAGACAACAGCTGTAACAGCACTGCTGTATGCTACCGATGTCAGTCTACCAAGCTACCAACAGCCAACCTAGTAGCTGGAATACGCGATGTACAGGTATCATTACTAAATTACCGATACCGTAAACTTATCAATGTACTAGTATCAATATGGCCATAGACAAAAGCTGTAAAATACGGAGTAGGATCGACACTCTGTCACCGTAAATATGAACGATGTGTGAAGCATGCATGCATATCCGTGTCGTTCGTTTGCTCTTCATTTCACGAGTGCGAGGCCAGCTAGGATAGCATAGCTACAACACTGTAGCTAGCTAGCTAGTTAGCTAGCAAGCCTTTGGCAAAGGCAGCACCTGCAGAGAGGCTTTTGCAATGGACTCGCGTGCACACAGCGATCGGATCGAAGCGCGCTTGCCCGTTGCGCGCTGTGTGTGCAAGTCCATTGCTCTCTGTGTGCGTGTGCTGAAATTATAGCGAGCTGCCTTTTGCAAAAGGCTAGCACTGCGCATACAAGCATGGTACAAGAGACCAAGGAGTGTGTTTGAAGCTCCTTGAAGAGACAC
This sequence comes from Diadema antillarum, assembly GCF_040938485.1. NCBI lineage: Eukaryota > Metazoa > Echinodermata > Echinoidea > Diadematoida > Diadematidae > Diadema > Diadema antillarum. The sequence goes on along the minus strand of NW_027272018.1, from coordinate 1,165,024 downwards.
ACGTTACTGGTAACAGTGCATGAGTGTAATTACCGTACGCACCGTACGTCTTGCCGTATGATCCCTCTGCTACACTTGTTGATGTTTTTCTTATTTTTCGTTATGAACCTTCCAGTCTGACATGTGTCAATATGCGAGACACCCTCTGCTATGTATGACAGCAAAGATCGTACTGTACACTCATGAATACGATATGCATGACACATGTACCACGATTGAAAGGTGAAACAATAGCAAGTGAGTACCGAGACAAGTCTCGCATTTTGCGTCTTCCATATTTTGTTGATGTCCGATGAATACCGTTAAAAGAAAATATAAAAGGAAACGAAAAATAGAGCAAATACATGCTGCATTCTAGGGAAATTTTGAGCTGAAATAATATGTATGACACACGCAATATTTGCGTGGACATATTCGTGGGTTGTTTTTTTTTTAAATTCTAGGTCCGAAATTAGGGGTGCGTCTTATACACGGGTGCGTCTTATACACGGAACTTTACGGTATTGAAATTTTTGCAACTCGAATTGCACTTTGCCCGGTGCTCTACCGACTGAGCTGTAGAAAGCCCTAGTTCAGTGTTCGTCCCAGAAATCCCTAATTCTCAATGCTCGTGTGGTCAGAAGCTACAGCAGTGTGTATGTGTGTGACACACGCGCACACTGTCTTTAACCTGACATAAACCCGAAGGGTAATTCAACTTGGGGAATAAATAAGAGGGATCAGGAGAGATTTCCTTTGAATTTACCCATTGCTTGCATAAAATGGATATGCAGGGCATTAACCCGTTAAGGACGAGTCCCGAGTATACATTTGTACTCGGGCTGGTGTCTATGGGAAATGCTAGTTGTAGCAAAATCAGTCCATCCTCAATGGGTTAAAATGCATGAGGGACCTCCAAAATCTAGGAAACAACAGGTTGATGTGGTCATGCTCTTTTCTGCTTTTTGTGGCTGTTGTTGGTACTCTTAAATGAAGACAACTTTTGATCAGAAGACAAGGTCATTATTGAGTGGCAGGTAATTAAAATAGTGTCCTGTGATTTATCTCCTTGAAAGGTACAATGCACAATGACAATATGAGAATAACTTTTGACATAATGATATATGTTGCCTGTTGTCAATATGATTGGATTCTATTTCAAGACTAGACACAGGTGGTGGTGACATAGGCCCGAATTCATGAAGATGGTACAATTGAAATCATGGTTTAAACCATGGACATTTTGTATGGAATGCCAAGTGCCGCATGGCCTATTTCGTTACAAAATCAGTCATTTCGTCGATTTCGTCGACGAAATGTTCATTTCGTTAACAAAATGATCATTTTTTCCATGACCATTTTGTTAATGAAATAATCATTTTGTCCATTTCGTCAACAAAATTACTGATTTTGTAACGAAATAGACCATGCGACACTTGGCACTCCATGCAAATTGTCCATGGTTTAAACCATGGTTTCAATTGTACCACCTTCGTGAAGTCGGGCCAAAGTGAATGATTTAAATTTTTAATGAAGACATCCAGTGAATCACTGTGTTGCCAGACTCAACCCTGATGTGCCAATACATAAGAGTGATGAGTTGTCATCTTCAATGACTGTCATTTTGTGGGTATACGAGTTTCCATTCAATGGACAATAATTTTGTGGAAATGAGGTAGTCTTCAATAATGAAATGTAGAATTGATGAGTTGCAGCCTCCAGTGACAGTTGTGTCTTCAGAATGAGAGCGCAATTTCAATAGAAGGAATGCTGATATGGGGTAATGTCAATGTGTTTTATTTTGATAATAGAGAATCAGTTTGATGCAGCAGTGTTAGAAACCTAGGACTGGCAGAAACTCACTTTATATTTATCATTCATAACTTGATTGTACATACATTGTATGTTTACTGATATGATGGAATACAAGTCGTCAACATCGCAGTACTTACAGTCATGACTCGAGTGGTGGAGACAACTTTGAATGCGAAGCCTGTTGGAAGAGTATTTCAGGTTGTGTGATGTGGAATGATTGAAGGTGATGGTGGTAGTGATGGTGGTGGCGATGATGGTAATGGTGAAAGTGATGGTGATAGTGATGATAATGGTGGTAAAGATGGTGGTAATGGTAATGATGATAGTGATGGTGATGATGATGATGATGATGATAGTGTTGATGATGGTGATGGTGGTATTGGTGATGGTGTTGGTGATTGTGATGGTATTGGTTTCGATGATGTTGATGTGTTCATGATGGTGATGATGGTGTTGGTAATGGTGGTGGTGGTATGGTCATGGTGATGTTGAAGGTCATGGTGATGGTGGAGATGGTTTTGGTGATGGTGGAGATGGTTTTGGTGATGCTGATTGTGATGATGGTGATGGTGGTGGTGGTGGTAATTGTGATGGTAACAATATCAAATGATTACTCAAATGATAACTGATCATGATGTCATTGATTGCTGTAATAGTTTATCATATTTCTAATGCTGGTTGTCATCTCAAAGATGAAAATGAAGACGATGACTATGATGATGATGATGATGAAATGAAAATGATGGTATCTCTCTGTTATGATGGTGATTTTATGGCCGAATGTATTCAGTCAATTTATGAAAAACCCTCATTCTCTCTCTTTTCTTTCTACAGGTCATGTTCACATCACAGATTTCAACATAGCTACTATAGTCAAAGAGAACACATACGGTACCTCTATGTCGGGGACAAAGCCCTACATGGGTGAGTGCTATGTCATTTTACACTGCAAGGTAAATATTCATTAAAGTTTATGCCTCCTCGGGTTGTCTGTCTGTCCCTCCATTCATCTGTCTAGCTGTCTGGATGTCCCACATCTTATCATTATGAGTTAAGTTTTAAAAAAAAAGTTCTTAAATGGATTTACTTGGTACCTGGCCCACAAGGTATGCTACATGCGGGTAGGTGTAGATCCTCACTAAATTTTGGCTAAATCCCTCAGGAACAAAGGTCAAAAGTCACAGAACTTTTGCTAAAAAGGTTTTCTGAGTAATTTCTGATGGTAATGTAATCTGATAGGAAGTGTTGTGAAATAAATGGACAGTAATACTAAGTTTTAATGAAGTGATAGTGGTGAAAGGTCAAAGATCAAGGCCATTTGTCACCACCCTCGCACCAAGGATGTAAGCACTGGGTGGGATTTGAACTTGGGTCCTGCGATTAGGAGTCGGGAGTCTTATCCACTGCCGCAGCACCTCCAGTAATCTGACTGTAAGAGATATGATTTTTGTCAGAAATAAGCCAGTTCGGAGTTCCACTCTGCACATGAGCAGAAAAAAGGTCATTCGGACCAACGGGCACGTTGGTTTTTAAAGTCACTGGGATAAGCGTCTGTGATGTATTATTATGTATAATGATTATTCATGTAGGCCTAATCCTTATAAATGCTGCTTGCCAGCACATCCACCTGACAGCAAAAGTGGTATTTGGCAATATCGATAGAAAGAGGTTGTTCTCACATTCAATGTAAGATAATGAAATGGATGCTTTCCCAAGTGTTAATTGACGGATCATTCTGGCCATCTGGTTTATGCGAGTTCATTCTTTGTTCAAGCAGGATTGATGAATACCATAAATCGTTGCGTAAAGCTTATGCATTATGTTGCTCTGAAAACGAGTGAAGAGCCCCTTAACCGACTGAGAAAAAAGAAAGGTCATTCGGACCAATGTGCCCATGAGCTAACTCCGAACTGACTTATTGAAATGATTTGTATCTTTTTTTTTGTGTGTATTTCTTTCAACCTGTCACAAATAGCACCAGAAATCTTCCAGACGGCGACAGACGACTGTAAAGGTTACTCGTATCCCGTGGATTGGTGGTCACTCGGTGTATGTGCCTATGAGATGCTCAGAGGGAAGGTAATGCGAACACACCTTGCATAGAAATTCATTTGCACACAAAACAGCTGTCCGCTGGTTTAAAGCAAAATTTGTTATCAACATTTAAACTCCATTTTGACCCATATAGCCAGCATTACAAGATCCATCATATCAAATCATATCATATCATAATTGAATTTAAACTGTATCATATACAGTATATGAATATGTATGGAGATGATCAAATGATCTGATTTTGCATAACCAAACTTTCGTAATGAAATCATTGAAAGAGCATTGGTCAAATGTATCTGGATGGATCCCTGCTATATGAGCCCACTGCAAATTTCCTATGGAGAGACATTTAATGAAGTTGTCCAGCAACCCTACAATACTGGCCACTCTTCATAAAGGCCATCTTTAGATATAGACATTTTATGTTATCCCCAAGGGTCCAATACATGCAGGTTTGACTGCACATAAATTTGTCAGTGTGAAATTTCTTTGGTTTTAATATTTGCTGTTGATTTTTTTAGATGTGTCACAGCAGTGGTGGTGAATGTTTTGACTGTGGTGTCATACGCTCTGGGAAAGCAACGTACCATAGATTGTTGAATAAGGTTGCTGACGTGCATGTCCTTGATTGGATGTTGTTGTTGCTATTTGAAAGCTTAGCAAAGTGGGAACTTGTTTCTGGTAACGCTAGTCATGGCTAGATCCATGGAAGGTCCTCCTCTTTGTGACAGATTCCAAGAACAGGGGTCGTTCCTTGTTGAAGAACGGAATTAGCTTCTTCCGATTGGCCTTTGAGAGCTCAGCGGAGTTGCCGGGGAACGGGAGGTGTTGACTCGCTTGGGTCAAGTTTCGGGAGTTTGCACGAAGTATGGGGGTCCCCGGCGTTCCCCGCACTGTTTGCCCAATCTGCCGCTTATGGCATTATCACAGCCTTGATTAAACAAAGGGAGAGAGTTTGCACCCGGCTTTCGGAGGGAATCCACCGGATTCATGGCCTCTTTCATTATGAGAGATTCGGCCGCTAGAGAGTATCTTGTTCACTGCCGTATGTCGTACACTGCCAATTTTCGGGTCCCGCAATCTTTCATACATTAATTTCTCTCCTTCAAATGTACTTGACGTCTTATTCAGTCTATCTTTATGTTTACCATTTGTTCTCATGTATGCCCTGTTTACACTTTATTACATTTTCTAATTTGTGTTTATTTGTGGAAAATAATGCTAAACCTTAACAATTCCATAACTTTATATATGTTTCTGCTCGAAGGGTGCCGGAGGCATTATTTTATATTGTATGTCCGATTTGTATGACCCCCCCCCCCCCCCCCATCATTCTCATTGTTTAATTGTATCAATCAATCAAGTCAGCTTTTCCTTGGTGTGGGAATTGCACTTAAAGTCCTTGCCCCCTAAAAAAGATACATGTTAGTAACGATGACTAACAGTAGTACATTTGTATGTGATGTAGCTATCACCGTCCTGTATAGTTGTTATTTTTATATACTTGAGTTGGTTCTTGAAAAAGAACTTTCATGAAAGCAAGCAATGCATACAACTCGCAGCAAGAATATTACAAATTAGGGATGAGAGAAGTTGATGAAGAAAAGGACAGTACAGAGACCAAAGACATCAAAAGAATGGGCATTTGATGTATGACATAATTATATGATTTGTACGATAACGGAGAGCTTAACAATACCAATGTAGGAAAAGAAAGCTCGGCAGGCTACAGCTGAATATGGAGGATCAATGACTTTATGACTTTTATAGGGAAACCTCCTTATAACAATTACCTCAAAACCATAACAATTACCTCATTATATCAGATTTCTGACTCTCACAGGGTACAAAATCAATCAGAGTAATCATCCCTGTTAGCAACAGCATGCCTATTTGCAGCAGGGGCAGTTTCATTCATTGCTAAAACAGCTAAAGAGCATCCAGTGTGCTCAGTCCCACTTTAGAATGAAAAGCGGGAGATACTAACAAGTGTTATGGGAAGTGAGGGTACTCTCGCACCTGATTGGGCCTTTTTATCAATGAATGAAATGACCCCTGCTGCAAATAGGCACTGTGTCACAAACAGGGATGATTACTCCAGAATTTGGACATGCAAAGTCACATTGTTATAAGAGAAGTTTGTTACATCCAACCTCTTTTTTACAAGGTTCCACTGTAAGAGAGAAACCTCAGTCAGAGATTGTCACACCAGGGCCCTGTTTCATAAAACTTGCTATCAGTATTAACAAGGTACGATAGTTGTTATTAGCTACTGAAATACTTGCATCTGACTGGCTGAGAGCAAATTTGTCGTAGAAATGTGGCAGTTGTTACTTAAGTTTTATAAAACAGAACCCAGGTTTTTCTTGCAGTATTAAAGAGAACAGCTACATGTCCTACAGTGAGCCTTCGCCTGAGTCAAAGGTCTCTTTAAGTCCTCTTCTCTTTATATTCTATGGATTTTAGTCCCTCATAAGTCAAACTCTCTAGAAGTCAAAGCTATTTCATTAGTCCAAATAGATTCGACTATTAAAGACAGGGTTGACTGTCCAGTGTAGAGGTCAAAATGAAAGTTATGAAAATATTAACTTTAGCTTGAGTTGTTTAATCTCCCTTCCAATGGAATGTATTGATTCTCATGAGATGCATTTAATGTGACTCTTTTCCATTTTATTTCTCCTATGCAAAATGTAAATTGTGTATTTGTGTGAATAGACACTGTGCTGCTTCTTCTGGAGGTTCTTTTTTTTTTTTTCTTCCGAACTCAAGTTTTGAGACTAACCTGTTGCATCAAGGGAAGGGTAGTGAAGATGCATAATTATCATGGAGGAGCTTTAGGAAGGAATCCACTTGTAGAGGCTTAGTTAGGTGCTCTCCTAAGTCAGTATTTATTTTCTGCAGCCACTACCGACTGCTCGCTCTAGCTCCCTTACCCCACGGCCATTTTACTTGTTCCGGCGGCTTCAGAAGACATAAGAACATGGTGCACATGGGCTCCATGGTGATCAGGAAATCAATGCTTTTAAGTGAATTGAGCGCCAAGGTTTTCTTCACGCTCGAGGGAGAGGGGATGCATGTGGCTGCCCTTGAATTCGAAATGTGTTCTTTGGAAAGTTTTGGGAAGAGGGGAATGAATTATGCATTATTTTTACAGCTATTTTAAGGCAGACTATTTAAGTGAATGAGCGTCTATTCTCCACGGAGGGCTTGAGTCTTTGTTGTTCTTATTGACTACAATGTTTTCAAGATCATCCATGCTAGATATAATCTCTTCAAAGTCTGTAAATTTCAACTGTGGTTAACATGGCAAAGAATTTGAATAAAACATTTATATTGGAGAACAGAAAACTCCGGATATCACTAATTTGATATGCTGGTGATTGTAATTTTGGTAACTTGGTCCAAAGTTGACTATTCTTTCACAGTTGTATTATATTCAGATTTTGTGGATATGCCTATGAAGATTGATAACCATTATAACAATATCCATGTGGAACTTGATTGAGATTACCCTTTGTGTTAACAGATACAATCATATTTTACAGTACCATCAGGGCTGGATTGCCAAAAGAGTTCTATTGCCCTTGGCCACAAAATCAAGGGTCTTTTTTTTTTCCTTTTGCAGTTTGGAAAGAAAGACCTGTAAGTGTTGTTGAGTTGATGTATAATTACTGTAAAACACAATGCTTTTGTGGCATGAAATTTTTGCGATTTGGAGCCGACGGCCTTTTTTGCAGCACGAAATCTTTCACGAGTTGCCTTTAACATTCAATGCATATAGTGTAGACAAGAACTTTCACATGCATTTTGCTTTGGCTCTCGCGAAATTTGCGAAATCAAAATGCACCCAAACATTCCTCGTTTTACAGTATATCATAATGGGAGCCATTGAATGTGATACTGAAATTATAACAGTGATATTAATATTTGGTTAGCCTGTGCACTATAAAAGGTCATCAAATGTAGTCAGTTCCTAACGTTGTAGATGAAGTACTGTTTGAGTCACAAGACTATTTATGTTTTAGGACTTTAAAATCACCCTTGAATTTAAAAGTGCTCTAAATGCTTCATGTGAAACATTTGGTATGTTGCCTTCCCCACTAGCCACCATTGATACTATATCTCACCTTTCAGGGTTGCTGTCTTATAAAATGAGATGATTGTGAATCAACTTGTTTTGTTCTATGTTTCTCCATTCCCTCCCAGAGACCCTTTGACATCCATGCCAACTCCTCCATCGGAGACATCCAGCATCTCTTTTCCACCAGTAATGTGCATTACCCCTCCAACTGGAATCCATCCATGACCGACCTTATCAAACAGGTAAAACACCCTCTGTGTGAGTGTATCGATATGTTTGCTGCATACGCCATATATTTAGCGAGTCTGATTTTTGCGAATCAGGACTTTCAGACCACCACTTTTAGTATTTTCCGTGCTGAAAAGAAGCTGCCTTATGCACGGAACTATAGGGTACACATATCAGGAGCAACAAAGGAAGGATGGCTTTTGAGAGGGCTGAATAGCATATAGAGTAGATAGACAGACAGATAGATAGATAGATAGATAGATAGATAGATAGATAGATAGATAGATAGATAGATAGATAGATAGATAGATAGATAGATAGATTGATAGATAGATAAATAGATGGATACAGGAGAATATATCATACCTAATAGATAGATCAAGAGAGAAAAGAGAGGGAGGGGGGAGAGAAAGAAATGGAGAAAGAGTGGGAGGGGAGAGAGAAAAAAAGAGACGGGTTGGATGAGAGGATGATGAGGAGGTTGATGGATCGTAAAATCTCTCCTCAAACACACCGCCAAGGAGGACACTTGCCCAAGATCTTGATGACTGCCACAATGATCGTATGTCTGTTTTGCCCTTTTTTTTCAATACGGTCGAGGAGGAAGTGTTTACAGAATCTCTGATTGATTTTAAGGACTGCCAGCAGTTCATTAGGACTGGCGCCAAAAAATTCCTCTGTGCATGCAAAAAGGAAAACTTTCTCCACATATTATGTACCCCATTCTCAATTTGACATCAGTTTAAAAGGATAATCTGTATATTGATATATAAGCACTCTCTTACCTTAAATACAAAGTGGATGCTTAGCAGCATAAATTGAGTTGAATTTTGCATGCTTATTGCATGCAAGTGTTGCTTGCAATGCAGTCATGCATCAGAGTTTGCATAAATTTATTTTTGAATATCATATTAAAGAAAAAAAAGTTGCGATCTTTGTTTTTATAGTATTCAAAGAGTGGTACTATTTATGGGGGAATTCAATTTCAGATTGACTAAGATCAAAATGACATTATGACCCCGTTTACAGTGCGGGGCTACAGTGCGCGGCCGAGCCCTGCCTCAATTGTGAGGCCGGGCCCCGCAATTTTGTCCGTTTACACTGCCGGCCGCTCGGCCGCGCTTTTGATTCAAACCTTTCAATATGTTGTCGTTGTGGCGCTCTGCTTGTAAACAAATGCTATTTGGTATTGTCTGGTTTTCAGACCCTTTGCCAAATGAATTCCGTGGCGACGAAGTCGCCGTTCAGGCAAAGGTCTTTGCCGAAGGAAAAAATCCTTGGCAGGTTAAAACCACCTTAAACTGTCTAGTTTTTGACATTGAGGGGGTTAATATCCTGAACAGCGAAATAGTACAGGCAGAGAGTTGGGAGCCAGACTAAAATTGGCTGCGCATTTGCCCAGTTTACGTTTACACTGAGAAAAGGCCGGGCTCGGCTGCGGCTGAGACCACCTCCAGAGCAAGGCCCCGCATTTGGCCTTTTGCGCGTTTACACTGAAGCGGGGCTGGGCCGAGCCGCGGCCGAGCCTCGCACTGTAAACGGGGTCATAGACAATCACATGATGTAATGATCCTCATCTTCTTCTTCCTTTTTTTGGATGGTACTCTTTATACTTCATTCAATCCCTTTGCACGATGAACAATAGCATTTCAAAAGAAGAAGCTTCTTTGCCGTCACAACCCCTCTTCCAGAAACATCTATTCCAGTGTATTTCTTTTTTCCAAAATTCTAGGCACCCCCGGAACCCATGACAGAAAGTGGGCCTCACTTTTACATAATATATATATGCATCTCAATTGCCAGATTCAGCGCTCTCTCAGATGGCCATATTGATGACATAAACCTCAAACATGAACGGTGCAGAGGATTTACTGTGATTTGCAATTCTGCAATTTTGAGTCGAAGCGATGGGTATATCGCTGAATGCAGCCCATTCCCGAGGGCATTGCATGAGATTCCAAATAGTTTCACTGACAAGCCTGAGAGATATTCTCTGGGGCTAGAGTAAAAATGATTCATTTTAAGTATTGAAGCTGTCTAAAAGTATAACCGGTAGTTTGGTAGCTGAAACAATACCTCTCAGTGGCCAGTCTATTAAACTCTTGTCTAATCGCCACATGCATTTATCATGTAGGAAGCAGCCACTGTTCCTTTGTGGTGTGTGTGCACTGTGTGTGTGTATGTGTATGATATAAGAAAATGCTCCATATGTGACCCTGCATCACAAAACAAACAGAAAGTCGCCAGACATGAATTTATAGTTAAGACCATATTCTGAAAGAGCAGACTTTAAGCTTTAAAATGATGTATAACTCAAATCAAATGGACTCTCCTAACCTATCTAAATATTGGAAAGAAAGCACAAACTCAGGAAAAGTGTGAACTGAGAAAAGGGGCTCTGAAGTACAGTGTCTATTCAAGCGCTTAATCTTTACCAAACTGTGCTGGCTGTGCGATGAATGGGACAAAAAACAGGAAGTAAACCACCAGAGTAACAACAATGAAGGGATTATCAGATTAAACTGAAATTGAGCATGCCTTATTAAAACATTCTGTCCTTAATTAATGCCAACTTTCAAAGCAGTAGCATCATCCTTTCAAGAGGTATTAGAGTTTAAAGTGAAGAGTGTGTATAAGGTTTTTCAGAAATGAAAAGGGGCCTCTAAAGACACACCTAATCACACTATTCTTCTAAAAATTATCGAGATAAACTTCTAGAAAACACACTTTCCTGCCCGTTTTATGATCCCAAATTTTAGCATAATGTAGAAGAAGACTTGCTCTTTCAGAAAACATGAAAAAGTCAAGATCGGCTAGGTTGACCCATTTCACCTATTTTCAGTCCTCAGACAAAATCAGTGTGTGTGATTTTTTGTTTGTTTTGTGATGCACGGTCACATATGTTCTTGTTCTTCCATATGTGCTAAAAGTTACACTTGGCAAACAGGTTGTTAATGAGGGCATAGATTTTAGCAGTGCTGCTCTCACTGTACGGCATACCTTGCTTTGAAATCATCAAGTCAAGTACAGGTTCAAGATGGTCATGGTGCTAGCCACTAAGACTTACAAGCCTGTGGGTATATTTGATTACAAAGGTGAAATGTTAAAATATGTTCTTGTTCTTCCATATGTGCTAAAAGTTACGCTTGGCAAACAGGTTGTTAATGAGGGCATAGATTTTAGCAGTGCTGCTCTCACTGTACAGCATACCTTGCTTTGAAATCATCAAGTCAAGTACAGGTTCAAGATGGTCATGGTGCTAGCCACTAAGACTTACAAGCCTGTGGGTATATTTGATTACAAAGGTGAAATGTTAAATGCAGATGTTGATCTGCTGCCGTATCAATTTTTGTGGAATCTGGCTTATCAATGCTACATGAGGTCGAGACACGCTGATTAGATTTTGCGCAAAAGCCCTCAGGCTCAAAGGTCTGAAATGGGTGAGAAATAATTTGTTGCCTGAAATGACAGGGATTTCAGATTAAAGTCAAAGGTCACCAAAATTTTGCTGAAATTTTATTTTCTGACCATACAACTTGTACACTCCACTAGGGATAAGTGTGATGACAGCGTTATTTGGTGTTATTGTAGACATGATGTTGAAAATATATTTTCGGTGCGGCAGAAAGGAACAAAGTTTAGTCTGTGGTCAGTGATCCAGATTAATGAAGGGTCGTATACTTATGTGGTATGCAATGATGATTGCATGAGAATTTGAGGCACCCAAGTTGACCGTGCGGAGCAGTTGAATTGCACGAAAAAATGTGTTTATTTTGTTGTTGTTTTTTGTACGAGTGTGTATGTGTATATGTGTGTCTGTTTATTTGTGTATGTGGGTTTCTGTTTGTTTGTTGCAGACAAAGACGAGATACAATGTGCCTAGAGGAAGAGAGTTGATATGGACAGTAGTTGCTCAAGTGGTAAATTACCCACGTAGATTTGGCCTTTGTCAAGATCTCATTTGTGTCAAGTCAGCACTTAGCAGCAATTGCAACATGTCTTTTTGCTATTGTTTTTGTGATTTTTACCCTTAGCTCTGCTTCTTTTGGGGTCCCAAACCATTCATTATTCTTAATGCTGTATCCTTTTGTAAAATGTCAAATGTTTAATGAATTGGTTAAATAAACTTGAACTTGAACTTGAACTTGCTCATCATTCACACAAATCCCTGCTTCAATGCCAAATACGCAGGAAAAAGTGACACACAATGGCGTCACACCAAGCTGCTTTAATATGACATTCTTTCTTACAGTCTGTAGAATAGGCCACATGCTGATGAAAACTGTGTGGAATTTTTTTTTCATCTTCTGAAATTGCCACAAAACTGGTGTAAAAATCCTTCGACCCATTTCGTAGGCCATAGAAATTGGACCCCCAAGGCGTCCTGCGTCATGTAGAGATTGCATTAAAATGAAATAAGAAACAAAAATTGTGATTACCTGTGAGTAGGAAAATGAAATTGCACAACACTCACATTTGCGTGGTTGTTGCCAAGCTGCTCACCATGGCAACTGGAAATTATTGTAGTTGCATGTGGTGGAAAAAATGATGTACAGTCATGGCTTCACATACTGCTGCTATTGCATTCTTTCCTACCGTCTGTAGAATGTTGTATATGCCATATATTTCACGAGTCTAAATTTTCGTGAATCGGGAATTCACAATGATTTTGCGAGTGGTAAAATTCGCGATCGCGGAGTCCTGTACTGAACGGAGAAATGTACATGCGTACGTCACATCCACAGCAGGATCAGAGTCAATATTTTCGCGTGTTTTTAATTTCACGAATAGCACCTGACTCGCGAAATTCGCGAAAATAAAAGCCTCACGAAATATTCGGCGTATACAGTAGGGAACATGCTGCTAAAATGGTGTGGCATTTTCTACATCTTCTGAAATTGCCACAAAACTGGTGTAAAAATTCTTCACCCCATTATGTAGGCCATAGCAGGACCCAACAGGAGTCCAGCTTTGTGCAGAGATTGTAGCAATTTGAAATAAGAAACAAAAATTTTGATTACCTGAATAGGGAAGTACGTGACACACTGCTCACATTTGATTGGTTGTTGCCAAGCTGCTAACCATGGCAACTAGAAATGATTGTTTATAGAGTCATGTGTTGGAACCTGACTCATTAAATTGGAGAATGGTTCATTTAATCTTCAAAAAGTATATGGACTGAGTGGTGCGAGCATTTAATTGTATTCATTCACAATGTGAAGAGTGTGGCATTACCATGTAAAAGCCAGTGCACAGTTTTATACATAGCGGTAATTCTTGCTGCAGAAATCAGTGAATGATTTCATTCAATGAAATCATTGAAATTCACTAAATTAAAAAGAAAATGCAATTGGTAGTTATCACATGATGTGAAATCAGTTATTCAAGTTGATATGAAATGAACTCTACAAAAAGTATCTACTTGAATGCCTTAATTCTTGATCCTTTTTTTTTTCATCTTTATGAAAATTAAATACACATCGAGAAGCAGATGGTTGTCTGTCTTTTACTGGCTGTCCCTTGTGTATGTTGTAATTACACTACGTCACGTTTGTTCTAATATGTACACAGCCTAAACATCTGCTCTAATTAGAGCCAATTTGAGTGCCATTACAAGTACCCAAACTTTTGTACTTCGACCATTATGCCAATTTAGAGGGTTAAATGAAGTAGATATCAACATAATGCCCAGAGATTTTTTTCCATGTTTTTTTTTTTTTTTTTTGGGGGGGGGGGCGGGTTTCTGTGGGAGGAGGGGGAATTTTGTAGGTGTGGTATTGGAAGGCATCTTAACTTCGATACTAAAAGTAAAAATTCACGGGACATGGACTGCTTAGTTGACTGTTCGCAATATTTCATCAGAAAAAATGGTTGCCATGACGACACCATTGACAATATGCCTTTCTACAGGCAAGGATATTAGATTGTCTGCTCATTTGAAAAGTGCAGGGCACTGCTGCAAATACATATATGGCTTGAGAAGAGGTGCATGATGTATGAGTATGTATTGTATAAACCATGACTGTCCCAGGTACTCTTGACAGTCCTAGAATTTTGTGTCCTTTTACTACTATAGAGCCATTGCAAGTATTTTAGCTTGAATAAAGAGATAAACAAAGCAACAACGGGCATTCACGGTCATCAGGGATAATTTATGAGTGAGATTACATGCTGTTTCAATACATGTACATCATCCCTGCTCCTTCTGTGAAAGCACCTTGCCAGGTGACGTTTGCATGTTGAGTGGATGCCCTTTGAGGACAAGTCCCGGCTATGCTTAGGCAGGTGTCTATGCGAAATACATGTTGTAGCAAAATCAAAGTGTCCTCAACGGGTTGAGCCCCCTTTCCACCGACAATCTGAGACTCATCTGATCCCCAAAATGCAAAAGTTTTGACATTCTGCTGAACTCCGATGAAATCTGATGCGACAATTAAGCTCCGGAGACTCATACGAAGGCTCACCAAGGGTGATACCAACTTAACCTGTCCAATGACTGCTCTATCATCAGAAACTCAACACACTGTCTTAGGACGTTGGCTGGACATGCCCTATAGTCGACCAACACAAATCTAACGCACACCAGACTGACTCGACACTTATCCAACACTGACTGGACTTGCGACCGGAAATGGCATCCGATGGTGAACTAAGCTCCAAGCTTACATCCTTTATCAGACGATCTTGCCGCATCAGATCACACCCAACATGTCTGACACTGACCTGATAGAAGGCCAACACAAGTGAGATTCATCAGACTGCGATCCGATACTTTGATGGGTGGCTGGAAGCAATAATCTTTGCTTTCCACAACTGACCGATGAGAAGAAATCTCTGTGAAATGGGGGCATTTCTTGATTGGACCGTGCTGCACTTGCTGGTAGAAAGGTTGACCCCACTAAATCTAGAAAGTATGTACAATGTATGCCATGAACACTGACCATCAACTAAAAACTTATTTTGAACATCAATATTTGGTTTGCACATCATAATGAAAGATAGATTTGATACACATTCTCGCTGAGTACTTGAACAAAATTGCACTGCCAACATGAGTAAGGACCCAAAAAAGTAAAAGGAAAACAGTAACAAAATCTTTTGGAAGCACTTTCTGCAAAGTATTTTTGTCATATGGCTTTATGGTAATATGTGGCAAAGAGTTTCGGGTCTGGGAAACTAGCTGCCACTGCCTATGGCAACAGCAAGTATTGTGGATGCCTGCAATCAGTTGCATTGCCCAAAACAGTGATGGTGGGCAATTTATGCAAAAAAAAATGTGCATTAAAGCTGAAGATACAGCCAGACTTGTAGTAGGTTGGGGTCGTGCTAGTCTGGTTTCCAGACCCTTTGCCAACTGGACTCCGCGGCGACAAAGTCGCCGCCTTTGCCGAAGGCAAAGGGTCTGGGCACATTCGCTTCAAGTGGGAGGAGCCTAAATTTACCCCCAGTGAGCGAGGGCGATCATTCTGTCATTACGTAATAAGGAAGAGGTCACGTTAGTGACCCCTGCATCCTCACCCAGAGGTTCCAAGGACACTCTCCATATACATTACATGCATGCATCCACTGTCCGTGGAGTATTTCCATGCACTGTTTACTGCATGGAAAGGTTTTCTGGTGCGATAATCCTGTTTCTGATAGGGCCTATTTAGTCACTATATCCACACTATGCACGGAGCTATACACCATGCCCAAGACACATGGCATCCAAAGAGCGAAAAATGAAGTCGAAAAAAGAAAGTGCAGCGGAGTATTGTCGAAAATTTTTTGTAAAAACTTTGTATGTGGAGATGAGTTGTGGGTGGGCGGCCCATGTGATATATAATGTATTATTCTATGTACATGTATTTTTTTATGTTCGTGTTTGCTGATGAATACGTTCAGTTGAGACCCTTCTTTCTATAACTTAATAGCAGCTAGTGAATAAAAAAGAAACAGATGATTAGCAACGTGCTCTTCCGATCAGTTCTTGTCTTCATAATATCGTGTCCCTCTCGTGGAAACATTGCGGCAACTGACTAAACTTAAAAATATAACGATATTGTTTACTAGTATTTCTTCATCTCACACATATGATAATCACCAAGATAATAACATCGGGATATGTATGAACCCACACAAGAAAAATGAAGTACACTTGCATGTATAGGTGAGCTGGGGTATTGTGGCCCCTCAACATAAGATGTCTTCATACACCACTCTTCTATCCCTTGAAATTGCCCGCTTGATAGCCGTACAAGGTCACTTCTTACCACTATATGCTCCAACATCCATCCATTTAGCAATTATAGCATCTATAGGGGGACCAGTTTTTAAAAGAACGCGCGATAAGAGCCACATCTATTCATTTCCAATTTATTTTTCATAAAGTCACTTGATGATAAAAACCTTGTCTGAAGTGGTTATGTATAATGAAACAAATAATTAAACAAATATTTCTTTGACAGAAGGCCATTGTTTGAAGCATGATGCGCTTCGGGGCAATTATGCCCCCCCCCCCCCTTGAAAAGCTTTGTTTTGCTAAGAACATCCATGGGTATATATGCAAGAAAGAATACTAATTATTTAGTTTAAGTCGCAATTAACATGGTTCATTGCTGGCATATATCAAGTGGACGTAATACAGTGCAGTCATAATGAATTATCATTGCAGCTTGGTTTGGGATATTTTCAGCTGAAAGACTTCATTTCCCAAGGTCATCATGCAACAAAATTAACGGCCAAACGTTACAAACAATAATAGACTCTGACTTACAGTTTTTGTATTCACATAATTAAGATATGACAAGCTCTAGCATTTGATATAGATTTGTCCATGTAACTCATATATTTTTTCGGCTTATTGCAGATTTATCACTTGTATATAGGAAAGCATCGGTTTTGTGGAATATTTTGCCTCAATTCTCAAAAGATGCTCATGTACTTTTTTTTTCATTGTTTTTCATATGCTCAGAGACCCGTCCATATTAGTTAATCATAATAGACTTTCTATAAAAGAAACAGGTGCCAAGTTTATGGCAAATGATATGTTTAGAGACAATTATCACCCCATCGTAAGACTATTAATTGTTTTTTTTTATTTCTATATATAAGAAGCAACGCAAGTTGGCTGCTTTTATTACCTCATTCAATGCAAAATGAAAATTGAGTGTAGATAAGTAGAGAACAGAAATAAGTTCGGTACTAAATGGCACACCACAACCAATTATTAATTTTGGTCTCCATCCTGTAATTTTTGCTTTTTAATCCCTCGACGACAAACTTCTCCATTTCACCATTATGCATGTCTTTAGTTGATATGCTCCTTGGACCTTATAGGATGTAAGCATGTACGCCATATAGGTGGTATAACCAGGGAGGTGGGAAAACCGAGCACTTGTGTGACCTTTTGTAAATATTGATGTTGTTACATTTCTGATTCCAATAATTGAATGGTGAATGTGGCAAAGAATGGTTCATCCCGATGACGATGTTGGCTATAGAGTATATGGGAAAGGTGGGATACGGAGGAAGAAGAGGAAATATTCGTTTTCTATCAATAATGCAATCCAAAATTCCAATTGTATTCCAGCGCTCTTCCCTTAAATTTCATTGTGTAATATTCTATATAGTATCTTAACAATAACAACACCGCATTTCGCTGAAAAATAAAACATATTTTATTTTCGAAATTACGAATCCTATTTCATCACCAGATTGACGCGCCTTTGGAATAACGACCCTTCATTCATTTTGGGATAAACTAAACTTTGGAATAAAGAACCCAATTAAGTTTTTTCGGAATAAGGAACATTATTCAATATCATCTGATGATATTGAATAATGTTCGTCATTCCGAAAAACATGATCTGATCAACAAACCTTCTGAAGAATTACGACTCTGCATTCATTTTGGGATTAATCATAAATTTTTGATTCACGAAACTTATTACATTTTAGCACTGACAAACTTTCGGAATAATGAACTTAATCATTCGCATTAGCGAACTGTTCGGAACGTAACGAATTATAACAATGAGAATTATACGTATGAAAGCATTGACAAAAATTTAAAGAATATAATAATAAATGTCCAATTCAGATACTTTTAGCTTGAATAAATTTTTTTAAATATTTTTCCCGTGCACAGGTCATATTGAATCATAGCTCTTCTCCGAATATTAGCCTGCCTTATGCAATAATAATAGCTTGTCATCAACATATTTTACAGAGCATGTGGAAGCACTATGCTTTTCAGATGGAGAAATTGTGTGTGTTTTTGTAATGTATCTCATCGTTCTGACTCTTAAGTATGAGTTTAACGTTATACGAACAAATACAGCGGAAGGCGTTGTGCATCAATCAATATCGCCACAATCAAGTCTATTATACTTGCAGGGTTTTGTTGTTGTTGTTGTTGTTGTTGTTTTGCTTTTTTAGAGGGCCTCAATTTTTTCATCCACAAAGATGCCTGATTTTGAAACTCACAATTCCGGATACCTGATTTGGGAAACCTCTTTAGAGTTTTCATTGTTCGTCGAAAATGATCATTGATATCATGAGAACAATAATTATATCTCTCTAAGATTTATAATGTTTGTTTTTTGTTAAGTGCTGTCTGGGGCAAATTATTTGTATAGGGCCCCATTTTCTCTCTCTCTTCTTTCGCTCTTTAAAACAACAACAACAACAACAATAATGTCTACATGAATTGTTAACTTGTTTCTCTCTGAAAAACCCCAACCATCCCCCTTCCCCCCCAAAAAAAAGCAACAAATTAAAATACTTCACTGTTGATGCTGTTCATTTGGATATTTGAGCAACAATTCGCACATTGATGAATGTCGGAAAGATTTGGGACCTCAGATAATGTTCATTTACATTGAGCTGATGATTGCATTCCACGTCTATAGCACCTATAAAGGGACTGTACAGTACTGGTTGAGGTGGGCATTCATCTTTTGAACATTCCTAAGTGAGATAATGAAAAGCCTCTTATGAAATATGAAAGAGCATGTAATTTTAAGAAGGATTCAATGTTTATTTGATGAAAATTGGTTTTCAAATGGCTGAGATATCCAAAAAAAAAGTGCTAATAATAAAAGGCGACATGCCACAACTTTATTAGGATCTCTTTGTTTCACCTTGTTTTTTATCTTGGCCATTTCAAAACCGATTTTCATCGAATAAACTTTTGATACCCCTTAGAACTTAGAAGGTTTCTGAATATCTCGCAAAACGTTAAAAGCTATATCCTCACCACGACCAAAACTGTACACACCCTTTAAGATTAAATCATTGAAGTGAACTCAATATCACATTTAAAAAAAAAATGTGTATCTGAAATTGCCAGTTTCTATCAAAATATGCATCCATTTTGTATTTTTTCATTGGTCAAAGATCCGTGAATTTTGCTTTATTTGTAGGATTCAGTATACTAGTAGTCAAATTAGACCGGTTTTTGCATTCATACTCATAAGGCCTACTAAAAAAAAAAGGTTAAAAAAGATGTTGCTGGTTTTCCCCAAGTCGAGCCTACAAAAGAAATCCATTAGACAACATAGTGGAAACGAGAAAACGACTCAGATGGTTATGCATTAAAATACCGTGATTGAGATACTTTGTAAAGAAAGGAAGGGAAATGTGGTTCGCAATTGTTAACTTTACTGATTGTATTGCACTATAGGCCCTACATTAGTTGAAAAAAAAAAACAACCCAGCACAAATGAAGAAACAAACAAACAAAAATCTTCCTTGGACACCTATTCCTCATTGAGCTTATAACATAAGTAACAAGGATATGTGATTTTTGATTCTTCTTCTTCTTCTGATTAAGTCTGCCTCCTTCAATAGACTGAAGATTCTTGCAGACTGATTTCGTCGATAGACACAATGACACAAAATGGTCTGCTTTAATTTTATTGGAAACATAGTTCACTTGACCATTGTGCGCATCTATAGTAGTAAACAGGAAAAAACGTGAGTAACAATCAAAAACATCGAAAACTTTTAGGAATACACATCATGGAGTACACACTGTCTACGATTGCCGATTCTTCCATCCGACCTTACTTTAGATCTTAGAAAAGTCTGAATGTTCGTGTGCAGAGAGGTAGAATATACGCCTCCCTGAATGTATACCATCACCCTCATCCTGCATACTACAGTATACAGCATCCACACCATTGGTACACACACGCCGCAATGCCAACACACAGGTAGTAGGGAGAGTCCTCCCACCACCCGGCTCTGATAACACGCTGAGCAGGATAATTCGAATTTCGCGCTTCAGAGGACGGGAGCGCTGACAGATTTATGGATTCCGCCCAAAATCGGGCGGAATCCATTAACTCCAAGACGAATGCTTCCAGACCCTCTGCGCGAGAAAATCAACTTAAACTATACTAGTTTTCGACGTTGAGGGCGTTAATATCATGGATAGCGAAATAGTATGGGCAGAGGGTCTGGAAGCCAGACTAGGGTCATGCAGGCCTGTGTTGTGTTACAAACCAGATGTGAAATGTGTACTGTATCATAGCAATCCCGTATGCATATCACCTGATCGACGTACATATAGGCCTAACTCATACCCATTGTGCAATATGGGGGGGGGGGGGGATTGGTAGGAGAATGAGGAATATGGGGGAGATAGAAATAGCTGAAACATGTATGTGAATGCGACTAGAAGTATGTCACTGAAATAACCCCAACAATATTTTGAAGTTCTTGTGAATTTTCATGCAAGCTGCTGCTAGCAAATAATACGTTTGAAGAGAATTTTCCAATACATTATGTTCTTTTTAGAATCCCCACCCCTGGAAATCCAACTTTGTTTTATCTTGTATTCATTGCAGCATAATATTCGTTAAAAAAAGTCCTAATACCAACTGTAGTTGCCAGTACATTACATATTGTAAGGGATATAATGCTTTGTTGATCTTAAACTATGTTCCCTCTATTTTTGTTTTTGCCTGGAGCTCCATTGCATCAGAATGGATCACATCTTATCATATCATCTTGAGTTCAAGTTCAAGTTCAAGTTCAAGTTTATTTAACCAATTCATTAAACATTTGACATTTTACAAAAGGATACAGCATTAAGAATAATGAATGGTTTGGGACCCCAAAAGAAGCAGAGCTTGTAAAAAAGGGGTCCCGGATAAACATATAAAACAAAGCAAAACATACTAAAGTTTTAAACATATTAACAAGAAGTATAATAGTAACATATTTACATAGGACAGATGCAACACAAGCACACACACACACACACGCGCACACACACACATTCAATCACACAAACACGTGTCACAAAAACTCTCATGCACATACATATAATTTACATGAAATTGCAGAAAGATACTTTCTATCTTACTATACTTTTTTAAATTCAGCTCTGAGAGGGTATTCAGAGTTGGTATTTTTGTGACTTTACCAGCTCAGAATTATGTCCGAGTAGTCCCCTGCATGGGTGGACATGAGCTTATAAACCTTTCCAAAGATTAGACCGTTGTTGATGCTGCGTGTCTCCTTGGGCTTAAGCAGATATGTCGGAGTGGGCCCGTTCACATATGAACTAAAACATTGCTTTTCTAACTCAAACCTTATCTAGCAGTTTTTGCAATGTGAATACAAATTTGCAAGTGCATATACCCACAAGCTGTTGTGAGTTTGAGTCTTATTACCTGAAATATTTGTGAGTTTTTATTTATAGAATTGACACCTGACATTTTCTGTTGTACATATAGGCACCATAAAAACCACCTTTCACATCTATTGCTTGTGGCTTCTTGCATGCTATCGGTACACACGGCAAGCCAGGGATTTGCAAGGGCATGGCATGCCCCCCCCCCCCCCCCCCCCCCGAAATACTGCGAGACTTTCTGAAGTCGTGGTATTTTGATCAAGTGTAGACAGAGGATCGAGCCAAATCTTGTGATTTTAAATCTAGTGGTAATCAGAATGAGGGTGGGGCCTCAGATCATTCCTACCTTATTTCTACCCTATATTGGAGTGGCAAAAACATGGGGGGGGGGGGTGGAGTTTGCAATTGTAATGAGCAACACTACCCAGAATACTGCAGACTGCCATGTTGCCTTCACACGTGATCACAGTGATCCATGATGCAATTTTGCGTGCATATGCAGACTGTTTCAGTGCTTCATTGGTTTAATATCTTTGTTATTGTTGATGTTATTTTTTTTTTATGGAACTTGGCGCATGTAGTTACCTTGGGATGTATGCACAAAGCATATTTTTGGGGTGTTTGACAATACTATGGTGACCACATTAGTGGATTTTTTTTTTATATTGGGCTAGATGTCATCATGGCAATTAACTGATTTTACTGCAATGAAACTTTCCAAGCACAAGTTCTGTAGCAGGGGTAACTAATCATTCTCAATAACGTTTATTTGTTTTCTGGTGCAGACTAGAGAATTTAAGTTATTCCTTATGCCTTCCCAACTTAACATTAGATGCAATGATATCTCAGAAGCATGCAGGTTTGCGGGTGATAGGATGGTTCACACACACACACATATTCACACACAGACACACAGACACAAAGCCGCACAAACACATTCCCATGTTTTTATGAGGTTGGGCATGAAGAGCAGAAGACATCCTATGGTGAAAGTCAGCCAATAAATGCTGCTGGAAATTTATGATGTTTGACTCCAGCCTTTGGGAGATTCATGGCCGTTGAGTGCCGTGCGAGGCAGTCGTCATTTTCGTCGGTCGATTTATGGCATTCTCTCATCGCGCGGTGCTTCTCTGCGGCCCAGTGCTGTCATGCGATATAGGGAGTGACAATTGGTGGTGGTATGAATGTCTGATTCTCCTCTCTGCAGCCGCTGCTAAAATGAAATATGACGAAATAAAACGATCAGCACATATTTCCGTTTGCTGGCGAGAAATCTTCAGGGGCAATAGCTCACTACTAGCGGCTGCTCTTAGCAGTAGCCTTATGAACTGCTCCATCTAGCAGTAACCTTATAAACTGCTCCATTACAAAACGTCTCACAGCAAGATCTACTCAATGTCTGTGCAAACTGGACTGACTGTGGTCTGTACTGATTGTTCCTCGTTATCATCAGGCTGGTGTTTTTTAATGTCATTTGACCCACGTTGCCGACAGTGCATTTGATGGGGGAAAAACCCTATTCCCTAGGTAGTACTGGTAATATCCACTTGGGTTCGCTCCTGCCAAATAAAAAGATCAAACGCCTGAGGATGATGCCTGCTAAATATGCTAGGGAAGATTATTATTCCAGAATGTAGAAAAAAAAGGGGAGGGGAGGGCCATACCAGTTAAAAGTCCTCTTGTATACTGCATACTTGGTGTAAGAGTGTGATTGGCCATCTCCAAGTACAGCCTATGGCAGAAGAGTGGAGTAAAATATCAAGAGAATTGAGGGTTTTTGCTTTTGCAAGGACCTGGGTATAGAACCCCCCCCCCCCCCCCCCCTCCACCCCGAGTCGGAGGTACCTCATGCATGTTTCCTAAATCTCTGATATAGGCTCCTTTTTGTGTGATAAAATGCAGCACAAGAATTGCTTATAAAAAGAGTAATTTTTTTTTCTCTTTCTCTTTGACTCCTGAGAAACTTAAAAAAGGGTTATATGATATCTTAAAAATCCGATAAAAATTAGTAAAATCTGTGGATCAAACCGCTTTTAGTTTTGAAAGGTCATTCCTCATCCAGGATTATCTTATTTTGAAAGGTAGAGCTAACACATAAAATTTAGACGTGCAAAGTATATTGTTGTATACAGCATCTTTGGCCAATCATAGCCTCATCAGACCCACTACATTTGTATAATATAAGGCTGTAACAGTTGAATTGTGCTGTTATCAGGACTTTGTATCATTAACAAACACCTTTGTCATGAAATTTTCACTTTTGTTTGGTTTCTTTTGCTTTCTTTTGTTTGAGTTCCGAGATCTATTTGAAGATGTCACCTATGGTATTGCAATGACAGCTTACCTTAGATGAAGGGGGGGGGGGGGGGGGGGGTTGTCTGTCCTGAGATAGGGGTTGGAATGAGAGCCCACCTGAGATTGGGAGGGGTGGGGGTTGAGCAGTGTTCCAGATTTAGGGGGTCTCTGGGAAAATCCTGCAAAAAGGGGGTTTCAGAAATTTTGGCAGTCCTGCGAGATAGGGGATGCTTTCATAGGGAGAAGATGAGCATACACGTACGAAATGTTACTGAGCGGGTAGGGGGAGCGAGGTGCATAGACAAGAGCAACACAGTCCTAACCACCAAACTTTATTAGGCAGTACAATTAGAATGATAGTCCAGGTACAGAAAAGGAAGATCGACAGTGTGTTTTTTCATTTCACCCTCTGACTAGGATTGACATGCTGCAGACTTCCAGCCATGAGCCAAGTCACTTTGAATTAATACTGTCTAATACTGATATTGTCAGTCATACAGTATGTTTCAGTGCAGGTATATGTTGGCCATCTCTTCAGCTGGTGCATGGTAGCAGGAATGATACGTAGACAGGCACTTTCTTCTCCTGTCTTATGATGCTATACAAAGGGGAGGTCATAGTCTCATAGGTTGATGCATGTACATTTGAAGGCATCGTTTATCATAATTAGCAGCTGAAACAAACACCCAGCTTTAGTGCTTCAAAATAGTTCTGAAATGCGAGTTAAGGATAGAAACAACCTGTGTAAAAAAGTTAATCAGTATAATCAATGTTAAGTATAGTTAAATATACAAAAGTGTGAACAATGGTTATAATGAAAATATTTCTAGACTAAACCGTCTACAGTTATAGTTTATTGAGAAAATTAGTGATATCTCCTTATACTTGAGGCTTTATTGCAAAATTTGTATATTGTAGGATGTTGTGTCATACACTTGACCCTCATGCATTTACATCAAATGTGATATCTCAAAAAATTTTAAATCACTGCTCCCAATGGTAAACAGTACCTTTAATGCAATTACATGAGTCCTACTTGAAAATTTCATATGTTTCACCTACCATAGGTAAACCAGAGGGATGACTGTTAGAATTGGATAGTACATTCACATTCACGCTTGCATATTAGTCAGTTATTTCCATGTGCCACTGGAAGAAGTAAAGGAAAGGGGGGGGGGGGGAGGGTGGAGCATGCATATTCCACATCGTATTCCAGAAATGTCAATTATTGTAACTCATGGGTTGCTTCAGATGATGTGCTGCATCAAATTTGCAAAGTGAAAAACCTGCCTCAGGCTTATCACACTTTACACCAAAAATGTCACAGATCTTTTTTAGAAGTGGGGGGAGGGGGGGGGGGGGAGAGAATAAATCCACTCCAACATGGCATGCCAACACAGCCAGACAAAAAGGAAGGAGAGAATAAAAAGTGACAAACTATAAGGGAAAGAAAGTGGATAATTGTCTCTTTCTGTTTACCCTGGCTGGATGTTGTTAACTCTTTATGTGCCATGGTGGAAACCCCCCTGAGTGCCACGTTATTCTGAGACGCGAAGGTAGTCATGCTTCGAGAAAGAATTTGGTTTTTCCAGTTTGTATAACTTCTACAAATTTCTGTTAAGGTGGACATAATAGTGAGCAAAGTTACTGAGGAATGCCAAACTTTGCTTCGATATAAATTGTATGACAAATCTATATTCAATTTTTCTTTTGAATGACCAATTGCTACATTACTGTAAAGGCATGACTTTTGCACATAAAACCGTGACAGAAACTTAGAATGTACACGCAAATCTAGTTGGGAACACCGCTTGATAGTCAATCACCACATAAAATGCAAGCCGCGTGTGAGAGGAACAAAACGCAAGAAACGCTTTCATTGTACCGCGGGATTAGCGATTTATCGATCGGTTTAAGCGGCTATGTTTGTTGAGCAAAATATGCGAAGTTGGCATGCCGTCGACTGAGTCGGACGTGCGAACGTGGCACATAAAGAGTTAACCCTTAATGTGCTTTGTTCACCAGTAAGCCAATTTGTAATTACATTTTGTAGCTCATGTACACGTTGGTACAAATGACCTTTCTTTTTTCCTCAGTTAGTTCGGCACTTCACTCGTTTTCAAAGCGGCATAATGCATAAGCTTGCCCGACTTAACAATTTATGGAATTCATGTTCAAACAAAGAATGAACTTGCGTTGAGATCAGGTGATCAGAATACTCCATCAGCTGACAATTTAGCAGGCATCCATTTCATTGTTTGTATTGAATGCAATAACAGCCTATTTCCTTTTATATTGAAAAATGCCATTCTTGCTGTCAGGTGGATGTGCTGGCAAGCACCATTTAGATAAGGATCACATGAATAATCATCGCATCACAGATGCTTATCTCAGTGAATTTACAAACCAAACTGCCAGTCGGTACAACTTACCTTTTTCTGCTCGCGCGCAAAGTGGAATTACGAACTGGTCTATTGGCAGGCACCTTGGGGTGCTTTCTTTACTGTACCTATTGGCATCATTATAGGTGTCTGGAAAGTAATCTTGAATAGATAGGGATTACTTAAATCCCCCTAATCCGTGTCTTGTCACTATGGCCTTCCTTTTTGACTGAAGCAGATTACTACATCTGAATGGGCTTACGAACCAAGACAAAAGATCAAGTTGAACCCGTTGGGGACGATTTGATTTTGCTACAACACACATTTTCCATAGATGCTTGCCCGAGTATACTAGGGACTCGTCCTCAACGGGTTAAGGGGACTACTGAGTAGGGCCTTCTGTTGAAAAAGCTAGGTGCAGAACATGTTTACCCGTCAAAGACTAGTCTCATATATACTCAGGCAGGTGTCTATTGGAAATGTGTGTTTATAGCAAAATAAGCCTGTCCTCATTGGGTTATTAAGGACCAGAGAGAGAGAGAGCACTTGACTTTGCATAGCTGTGCTGACTGGGTCAGCTGCTACCTCTGGCTTCTGATTCATGATGGGCTTGAATGAAAAGAAAAATGATTGACAGAAATATCAAAAAGAATAAACTGAAAAATATTTATATTTAAGAGATTAAAATTTACTTGGTGTAACAGCACTACTTGTATGTGCATTTGTAATTATCTTCGCATGATTATTATTAAAGGGGGTGTACCGGTACATTGTGTGTTTTGATGCTTAGAAATTAAGTTGTTCACTGACCCCACCTCATCCCCCATCCCCACATCAGGTTTTTATGAGATTGACTTTAACTCTCTCGCTGCCCATAGCAAATTGTTTGCACTCAATCCCAGTGGCATTTTGAGATGGTGGACCTGAAGAGAGTTAGGCAGAAGTCTCTTCATGCTAGATATGATTTGTTTGCTCCCCTCATGAATATTATTTACGTAAATTAGTGTATCAGGTTCAGCCCACATGGGGGAGAAAGTTTTGAGACTTTTCGGACAGACTATGGAGATCGAAAGGAAGGATAAAGTTCTCAGAAGTTGCTGTTTCTCTAAGAAAGTTTGGTGGTGATTTGTTTGGTGTCACTGAGGACATGTGTACTGTTGTTGATTTGCCACCATCTTTTCCTTGGGCTCGTAACACCCCTCAAGCACCAAGATGGTCTAGTACTGTTATCAAGCTCGTTAAGAACTACTGCCACAACTCCTTCAGGTTACTCCCCACCACAGCCTGATCACCTCTACAACTACCACCACTACCAATGCCACTTACCAACACCACTACCATAACCACAACCACCACCGCCACTTTTTACCATTACCACCCTTTCCACTACTCATCAAACCTCTGTTGTCATAATGAGTTGCAGAGGCTGATTGAAAAGTTCAGTATTTGCAGAGTGCTGTATTTGAGAGTGTGAATACATAGTGTAAGTGGTGGGTAGGCCCTCAACATAGAGGATATGTTGGATGGTTAATTCATGGTTACAGGGAATAGTAGGCCAGCCAAGACGATTTTTTTTACTTTGGACGGCAAAATTTGTTAATGCTAAGTTTTCCAGCTGAAAGTCTTGCAAAAATACTCAAGTTTAGCGTACGGCCGGATGTCAAGCGCGTTTTTGCCGAAAAATGCCTTTTTTAGCACAAAATTTGAAAGAATGTCGAAAATCACGATTTTTATTTTTTTACCGAAATAAGTAATGGTTGATAAGTACCTTTCAAACTAGAAATGTGTTATCTTCCATTTCAAGTTTAGAACCTGACTAATATGCATTTGAATGTAGAATTTTTACACGCACATATAT
The DNA here is from genome assembly GCF_040938485.1 of Diadema antillarum. Taxonomy (NCBI): domain Eukaryota; kingdom Metazoa; phylum Echinodermata; class Echinoidea; order Diadematoida; family Diadematidae; genus Diadema; species Diadema antillarum. Next base: position 1,136,708 of record NW_027272018.1, on the reverse strand, counting down.
GGCGCAATGAAACATAAAAACTTAATTTACTCAAAATTGTACTTTGTAAAATCTACCAATATTTCAAAGTTTTTTTAAACTACCTAAATCAATCTATTCAAAAGTTTTTATTTTTCCGAAATATAATATATATTCTGATATCTCATGCAGCAAAGAAATTACAAGATAAGGCGAAAGATAACTCGTTTTATGTTATCCTAAATGGGACGATGTATTTTTACCGGACGCGCATTTTGAATGAAAAATCGAATGTATAGCGTAAGCCCATATATATTGTACATGGTATAGTGCGTGTAGGTGTTTATCTTACATAATTGGCGAAGTCAATGGACAGGTTGGATAGCTGACTGCAAAACCCTTTGTGGCACCTTGATATGACTGAAATGTGCTTCTTCCCCCCCCCCCCCCCCCCCCAAAAAAAAAGATAAAATAAAAAAAATAAAAAATAAATAAAATCAGTAGTGTTGTTACCATGGCAACTGATCATCATTAGGTCACTCCCTGAAAATTTCAAATATTCATAATTGTAAAACGTACGAAAGTGTTGAAACATTTTGTGTGTGTGTGAAAAATGTATCAATCTAACTAATCTATGTTTAACAATGAAACCTAAGAGTTATATATAAATTGTTTACTATGTTCGGAAATGGTTGTCATGGAAACCGTGATAACAAATCACGTGTTACTGGGAAAAATTACGATACCAAATCTCCCATCCTGCATACTCACCCCTTCCCCCGAGAATGCTTTGGAATTCATAATGCTATATAGTTTGCATTCTCAGGCCCTGAAACGGAGCCCTGCAAGGGATAGGCACGAAATCACTTTTACTTTTGTAATGTTCTAAGGCGAGGTGTTTGCATTTTATTTAGATTTATTCTCCCGCAGAAGACTTATACTAAATGTTTCTTTTATGATGGTTGATTGTTTACATGAACGATGTTTGGAACGCACACTTAGTCGGCGACATAAAAATGTTATTATGTATCCCGGATTTGTGTGAAAAAGTAAGGCAAATATCACCCTCAAAAGACAAAACAAGAAGTAAAAAGGAAGTAGAAGTGAAATGCGTACAATGCAATAACAGCCTCATTTCCCCTTCCCATCATTAAGTCGGTTATATCATCGAGTCTATATTGCAGATTATATTAATCCTTGGCCAAGTTCTATGTCCTTGGAGCAGACATGTATCAACTTGTTTGTTTGCAATTCGATTTTTTTTTCTATATCATCACAAATTTGTGAAAAAAAATCATTTCAGTTATCACCAACACTCTAAATTCCCAGTCAACCAACAAAACGTACTACACAATGTGCACACGCCCGCAACCACCGTCTCAAACAGCGTTCACGAATGAAATACAGTAAACAGTAAACAGTAAACGAGGCAATTTCTCTTTTTTAAAGCAATGATTTGCCATTAGCGTACATTTACTAGAATAGCAGCACTTGACATCTATGTTGCTGGTTACCAAAATGCTGATTAGAATACCATACACAGTAAGAACATGCTTGAATCCTGCAAAATATATATAATTATTTCTCTTCAACAGTATTTCGTTTTGAAAGGTAAAGAACCTCAGTCTCCATTTGTGGACATCTAAAAACAAACAAAAAAATCCATCTGAAAGCAATCTTCTTAAATGATTAAAAGCATTAGAAAAGAATGAGTCCTCAGTGAAAATGTCTTTCATGAACAAATCTCTGTGACATACATCCAAAGAGTTTGAAAAACAATACAAATTGCGCTGACTACATTAACTGCATTGATAGCCTCAATTTTTTTTTTAATGTGACATATACTATAATGTGTCCAGCATCACAAACGTTACACCAGTTAGAAAAACAAAATGTTCTCTTTAAGCAATATTTCAATATCTCTATCTTTTTAACAATTTGTGGTTATATATCCTAGCTAATCATGACTGTACGCTGTTGCATTGAACTTTCGTCAATGTACAACTAAATTAGAATGGTGACTGCCAAATTTTTAAAAATCTACTTTTAGATATTATTTTTGTGTTCTGCAGACCAGTGTGATAAGATATCTGTACTGAATACTCGTCTCTCAGTGAAGAAAAAAAAAATCACCTCTCCAAAATGCATGGGTAATGTTTCCCTCTAATACTTTCCCTTATTCCAAGTACCAGAATACATTGCTGAGGCCCTGAATAGCTAACATATATTACAGTACAGTGCACTCCCGTTATAACGAAATGCTCGGGACCAGCAGTTTTCTTTCGTTATAACGAAATTTCGTTATAACCGAACAAAAACAATATATAACGAAAACAAGAAACCACGTATAGATGTCTATATATCATATTATGTTTGCTGAATACTCATCATACACTGAAAAGTTATATGTGAAATGTGATGGGATAACTGTGACAGTATCACAATAACAAGTTCCCCTCAGAAACTGTGCGTGACACAAGGAGCGAACACCCATGCAGAGACGTTATAAATGCTTGTTCCGCTACGTATTTTCGAAAGCAATTCGCATTTCGTTATAAGGGAGCACATTTCTTTTGTTTTTCTTTGTCTGTGGGGCTCAGAAAAGACTTCGTTATAACGGAAATTTCGCTATAGCCGTGTTCGTTATAAGCGAATTTTGTACCATAGACTTTAATGGTGATAATTTTGGGACCAGAAGATTTACTTCGTTATAACGAAATTTCGTTATAACCGTGTTCGTTGTAACGGGAGTGCACTGTATTACCAACATCATGACAATTATGGCACATGTGAAAGAAACCTGGCAAAACATACATTTTGACCAGTACATTTTCTTTTCACTACTTCTTGTACTTGGCGTTTGGATTGAAAGATTTTACTTACGTTCGTTCCTTTAAGCTACATACTATTCTTTTATATCTTAAACTAGAAAAGAAAAAAACATGCTCTTTGCTATTTCCCTTCAGATTCACCAACTGTTATTTTGTTAAATTTTCTCTTTTTAAGCACTTCAACGTGCAGTTTTCTTTTTTTCTGACTAAGATGTCACATATTTTCCTCCATCTGATGAAGAAAGGCAAAGTTCACTTCCCTTTTGTTGCCCCCCCCCCTTAAAAACAAAAACAAAAGACATTCCAATCTGACAGGATTAAAATGTTGGCGTTTGGGCTTCAAAGGAAATAACAGGATCAATTTCCATGAACTACTAGTATGCGGCTTGTAACTCTGAGTCTCAAAGGCATGGTATAGTTTTGGTTGAGATGGAGATTCAGACTTTAACTTTTTGCAAGCAAATAAAAACAACTTATGAAATATGAAAGAGCATCAAATTCGTAGAGTAATTTGAAGTTTGTTTGATTAAAGTTCTTGGTTTTGAAACGGCCGAGAATTTTTTTTAAAAAGTGACACAGAATGATAATAATTAGAAGTGGGTGCCACCTTTATTAGGACCTCTTTGTTTTTGTACATCTCAGCCTTTTCAAAACCAATTTTTAACAAATAAATTTGGAATTCCTCTTGGTATTGTTTTCTCTTTAATATTTCATTACAGGGTTCTCATTATTTTACAAAATCTCCATCTCAGCCCCCATCTCAACCAAAAGTAGACCATCCCTCATCCCTTTAATGCTGCCATCAAAATTGGAAGTAGATCTATATCAAATCATATTGTAAATGCTCTTTGCCAAGTAGTGTTATGCACATTTTGATATCAGGCCTTGTTTTACTTCATCACTAAGGAAAAAAAAATAGAAAAGAAGCATTTAATCTGGATTAGTAGAAATTTCTAATATATACACATATCTTTTATATATTCAACTTCTATAATAGTCCTGAAAGCACATTGTGATTATACTTGAGAAGTTTAGATGGATGCATTCCACATGTAAGTTCAGGTTCTGATGACATCCTTCATACGGAATCTGGATGCGGACCGGATAGCCTGGCAGGGTTGTTTCTGGAGAGAGACAGAGAGAGAGAGAGAGAGAGAAAGAATGGTGTATCTGTCTTTACTTGATGAAGAAAGTGACATGGGCATTTTAATCTTTGGTGAAGACACAGTGACATATACGCTAATAAAGACATACAGTTACTTGATTTCCTCTATATGTAGTGTTTCCTTGAAACTGTAAAGTATATTATTTTATACAGTAGATCCTAATTGTAGCAATCTAACCGCGAGTACACGATGAAATATAAAATGTAGGAAACTTTCATGATCCAAATATCCAATTCTTTCCATTAAGCTTTTTATTCCATTCAGAAGAATTTCAAGGTAGTGCTTGCCTGATACTGCAACTTGATACATTCAACACTTTCGTGCATATAATGTCCCCGTGACCTTTCACATCAATACCCTCATAACTAATCAAAGTCAAATTGCTTAGAGGTTATGGTAACTTTCCCATCCGAAGGTAAATATAATGTCATGGTAGCAATGCTCTACAGTCAATAAAAATCAGGGTTTCCCTGTAATTTACAATCAGCAGCAAAATCACAACAATAACTAAAATGCTACTTGTACAAGGCTCAGCAGGTAATCATCTCTTTTGTATAAAACCAAAGATGAAGATGATCTGCTGAGTAAATGTTAAGTTATTGCAAGATGAGAATAGGACAGATGTGCGTGTGAATGGATGACTGCAACAACATAAAAAACTCGTGCAACCATCTTTGACAGAGGCTAAAAAAAGATAATCAGCGTTAATTCATGTAAATCTTCGTTGTTGGAGTGATTGACTACATGCATATGCAGTACTGCATTCATTTAGCAAAACATGCGTTAATTTTCTGCCCAATGAACGATCGACAGTCAAAAATTTGGTCAAGATGTCAAAGGCTTGACAAAATATTCCAACATATTTGGGGTTTACATTTTACATGTATTATTGCTCACCTCCCATATTTCCTTTCGAAATAGAGTACAGGATGCACAGATTAGAAGTTGGTAGTCAGGACATCTGTCTCTTTCTTTTTTTCTCTCTCTCTTGTCCGTAGTTGGCTGTGGTTTGCAGGGTCCATTTTGTCCACTTCGTGCTAATTCTGGTCAAAAATACAATTAACAAAAACTTGAATAAGTTATCATTTTTATGAGTGAAACAGGATAATCATACTGCAACAAAAAAACAAACACATTCATCATGAATTAGAATTAATCATCACGATCTCATGAATCCCTTAGTATAGAGATTTTGTATCTTCAGGTCACTGTCAACATTAATTTGTCTTACATGTGATACATTAATCATGTCATTGTTATTATCATCTTTGATGCTCTAAAGCCATATCTTACTGACAATGAATTATGTAGGATGGAAGTCATCTTGACACCTGTAATTCCTGTACACAAATATTTGATTGTATCATGCTCTCATTTGTATGTGGATTAGGATATGATTTCCTTGCATAAATCGGTTTGTATTCATGAGATGATATTCCTAATTTCAAATGGTTGACACTTACTTGTGAGCTGGAAAGGGCATTCACATCGCAGTCAAGACATCTTTCTATCTCCCCCTCACTCAAGTGGATGTGATCTCAAACTCAGCATGTCCATTTGTTGCTGACACCTTGATAAAAATAAAGAACAATACATCACAGCATATCACCCTTACGTCATACTTAACGCAACATAATAACAATGGAAAGTTAATTGATTTGTGACTACAGACGTATTTTCATCTGTGCACACATTGAACACTTGTGCCAATTGACATGGTTGAGAAATATTTCATTACATATAATATGTTACTTGATTACATTTATGTTTGATTTTTATATGATCTCATCTTCAGTAGATAGAATACCGTTCTTCCATATGATCCTCTACAATAGAACATGCAATGAATTTACAAGAAAACAAGAATACACATTTGATCAGAGATTTGCTCCCCTTCTTATATAAATGGAGATACACGTGTATAAGATTATTCTCCTCTCTTTGTTTGCAAAGTACTTGTACACTGCATTGTAATGCAACTGTCAAAGTGAAAACATGCTTGTTACAATTTTATTCAAATGGAATAGGAATATTTGATACTCAATGTATTTAGATTTGGCATTATTTTCAACTGGGCACTGAAGTGATACATTTGATAATCAAACACTTAGTAAGTTAGTATTTAAAAGATATTTCAAATTAGACCGCTATTTAAGACATTTACCGTTCTTACCTTCTGGTTGTTCTGCACTTTGTTGCAGGTAGAAAGAGCTCAGTCTTTACAATTAGATTTTGGCAAGTCAGGATAGGCCTATGTCTCTCTCTTTGGTGAAGTTTGAAGACAAGACTCAGTCTGTCCACTTGTTGGTACATCTAGCTGAAAACAGAAATCAACATGACTCAAATAATTTTTTTCATTTTTAAAGCAGAGCCTTATAAGCTAACAGTGAACAAAAAATAAAATCAATTTGAAATTTGATTGTTTTGAAAAGGCATCTTGACATTGACATAATTTTCTTTGTTCCCCATGCAAATCAATTATAACTAAAAAAATATCTCTTTTATTAAGATAATATTTTTTTTTTTTGCTTTTTAAAAAGTTAAAAAAGAAGAAGGAAGATATTTAGGTTTCAGTGAGTCGGTATAAATGAGCCATTAAAAATGTAATATTTAATTTTTTTTTCAAAGGAACCTTTATTCTTTGAGACATTAACATAAGAACTTGGTACTTATGAGTAAAGACATTTCTAAATAGTTCCTCTTTGACTAGATCTACTTGTAAACTGGAAGAGTACATGTAAATGATTCACAGATTAGGAGAGGTTGGCAGTCAGGACTGAACACTTTCTCTCTCTCTCTCTTTCGGGCATATTCGAATGGCAAGATCACTTGGTTGTAGACTCGATTATATATAAAACACCTAGGCCTAAATCCTAGACTCTTTTTCTGAACCCACAGGTCTACAAATACCAGAAAGAGTGGAATCGACCTTAGACCTCTGCTCTAAAGACTAATATTAGTCTAGCTAATTCACGTTAGAGCTAATGTTAGGATCTTCTAATGTTAGATCTAACATGAACTTTTTGATCAAAGTTAGCCTACATATATAGTATAATTATTATGCATAGATTTTAGAACCTCTAGATGTCTAAACTTAGGTCTAGCTAGGCCTAGTAAGCTTGGTCTTTACAACAAAACTGCCTAAATATGAGTAGTAGGTTACTAGAAACCTCTAACGTTAGGTAGAATCAGTGGCCCAGATCTTGACTAAGGTTAGACCTAGATCCTAATTCCAGACGCCAGCTATTTATGCTTCAGACCCCGGCCCTAGATTTTATATTGTAGGTCTAGTATATTAGACTTTAAACGTTGGTAGATCTACATCTACACCTTCTGTATAGACTACAGCCCCTTGCCCTGGACCTGGCTCTAGCCCTACAAATATATCTAACCAGCGCAGTAATGTTAGTAGTAGTGGGCATGTACTGTCCACGTTATACAACTGCTAATGTGCTAACGTTAGGTGTTAAGTTCATTGTGATTATACTATCATAGGGCCTAGCCCGATTGAATTGTTTTGGCATAATAACAGGCGTAGCCGTACATTCTAACACTAACACTAACGTTAGAGTAACACTACCCCTACTAGCTAGAATGTCTAACACTAACGTTAGTATTAACAGTTAGAGAGAGTGTAACCGTTAGATAGATTAGACCTAACAGTAGACGAGGATTCAGTCCAACTGCATGTGATGAGGCCATAGATTACAAACCTAGATCGAACGAACAAGACACCTAAATCTAGACGTATACCTAATGTTTGTTAGGCCTCTTTTCGCACCGCGTCAAGACGTGCTTTACGGAATAATCGGTGTTCCACTAACAAGCACCGCCGGCACGGTCGGGTGGCGGCCCGGGGGTTGGTAGGCATGCCCGCGCCCACGGGATCGGTGCGAAATACAGTAATTAAAGACATCGGCCTAACGTAGTACTAGCGCTTGAACCTTGATATTAACCAAGTCTCAGATGAAAGTTGTATATCTAACTGTTAGATCAAAACAGATTTTTAAGTTTCGTTATGCAGTGCAATAAAGAACTATGTATTTAATTACTAAGTTACTTACATTCGAAGGAAATAGTCCCTTTTCCAGTCACCACGTTTCCAACTCAACGACCGAAACATGCAGCTCTAGCTCGCGCGAGAGATTTCACCTGTAGCTAGCTCGTAGGGGTAGACGTACGCGGTACGCACACGTATTAAGTATTCGCGCGCACACAAGCTGCGCGGGGCTACTGGAAAATGCTCGAAAATGCATTTTCTGAGTTCCTGCAAGTTCAGAGTTTTGATTAAAAGTAAAGATTTCTTCAAGAAAACTAGAAATAATATTGGCACATTCAATTAAAGAAGCACTTGTAGTTTTATAAAACATTAAATTACTTTTGGAAGATCATCTAATTAGCTTGGAAAAGCAAACTTTGCAGAACGTTAATTAATCTGTGAATATTATTTCGAGAAAACAACACCCAAACATTTGAGAGCCCCATATATGGCTGTACAAAATGACTTTTTAAATTGCTAAGGAAACACATTTAAATTGCAATTTCATTAAAAGGGACAATTGAAACTCATGATCTTTCAAATATCAATTGAATGCAAGCAAAAAATAAAAATCGTGATTTTTGACATGCTTCTGAATTTTGTGCTAAAAATGACATTTTTCGGCAAAAACGCGCGTGACATCCGGCCGTACGCTATTCCTTAGTATTTTTGCAAAACTTTCAGTATGAGAACGGAGCATTAACAAAAAATGCCGTCGAATCCTTATCTAGAGCCTTTTTTGAGGTTTGGCTGGTCTACTAGAAATTTTTGCATGAGTAAAAGGTATATGTTTTTCGGGAATCATCCTTATGGTATTTCATCTGAGTGGACATGTAAAAGGTGTTATTCTGGAGCATATACACAATTAGGTGGTACATCATGTGATCATTTCAAAGTTTTAGAGGTTTGGAATGAGATGGCAAGTCACATGAATGTTCTTGTTGAGCACCTGACTGATATACGAGAAGAACTCTACAGCATACCTGCATGGCGCATTCTTAACTTTTTGTGAGATAAAATGATTACAGTCTTGATTGAAATGTAAATGTGGTTAATACACTGGAAGACTATGTTATGTTACAACCCAGTATATCATGCAGTTGACTGTAAAACACAATATTTTTGCGGCATGAAATTTTTTGCGAGTTGCCTCTAACATTCAATGCGTACGTGTAGACAAGAACGTTCACATGCATTTTAATTTCGCGAATCTTGGCTCTTGTGAAATTTGCGAAATTAAAATGCACGCGAACATTCTTCGTTTTACAGTATTCTTAAGTCTGCCATTATTAAAAATAAAGACATGTTCACAGGAAGATTCATGGCTATTTTCTTCGAGAACAGCATCAAATGGAAAGAGAAGATAAATGTCATATGCGTTAATGTTTTGAACGTTCGCTCTTTTTGAAATGTAGAAGATATTTTGGTATAATAACCCAAATTTGATTTCATTCCTCTTCTCCCATTCTGCCTCTCTCTCTCTCTCTCTCTCTCTCTCTCTTTCTACTTCCAGCTCTTAGCAATCGACCCTTGTCAGAGGATATCAAGTCTAGAAGCATTATCAAGGCATCCCTTCATGACCGACGTCGACTGGGACGTCGTCCTCGAGATGGAAATCAAGCCATCATTCGTGCCACCTGTAGGTAGACCGTGCTGGATGGTCTTCAAAGATGATGATAGAAAATGAAGATAGAATTTAAAGTTCAGCATTATTATGTAAAACTTGATATGAATGCATATTCAGTCCAGCAAAAAGCTATGGAGAAATTATGCTCCAATCAGTCTGAAATCACATTAAAATTGACATTTTGAAGAATTTGCATTTGATTTAGGTTGAGTTCATCTCAGAGTTTTTAATGCAGATTCTTTTTATGTGTCCAAGTCTTGAATTTTGCGGCATTTACTTTGTGAATGTATGTATCGTTTGCAAATCATATTTCTAGTAGATACCTTTCAGAGAAATAAAAGTTGTCTAGCATCTTGACTCAGTTCAAGGTTTCTATTTAAAATATTCTGGATTTGAGTATTACTTCTGTAGGTTTTCTCGATTCACTTCTCGTCTCATTTAATGCATTAACTGTGCACCTTGTATATCAAAGAGTGAGAACAATGAATGAGAGCGCAATTACAACCAAGAATCCATGGCATGAAGGAGATTTCTTATTTGTAGTGGATACCACAATTCAAACTTGGAGTTTGTGAGCCGTTCTGAGACCACCTGTTGTCAAGGTATGTGGATGAGTGGATAGGAACGCTCGTCTCTAAATCACCGGAGTGTGGTCTGGGTTCGTGGGTTCGAGCTCAATGAAGCCCAACACGTTTTTCCTTCAGCAAGGCACTTTATCCACATTGTTGCTCTCAACCCAGGAATATGATGGGGTACTTGGTAGGATGAGAATATTGGTTGATCAGCATGTGTGTGCCTGTAAAATGGCTGCGACTGGCTGGAATGCTCCCCAGGGAGTGGAGAGTACGTACGCACTGTCAGTGCTGATTGGAAATAATGTATCCAGAGACTGGGGGTATAATAGTATGTATGAATCTTGAGCACTTTACAGAGTGGATTTGGTGCAATATAACTCACATATTATAATGTTATTATTGTCATCAAATTTTTTTTTTCAGAAAGATCATCTGAACTGTGACCCGACCTTTGAACTGGAGGAGATGATCATCGAGGCGCGGCCGCTGCACAAGAAGAAGAAGCGGCTCGCCAAGCAGAGCTCGAGAGCAAAAGACAGCAAGGAGATTGTAAGCAAAAGGGACTTGCCTTTTGAATTGCAAAAAATTTCTTGAGGAGACCAAAACTTTGGGATAGTCTCCCTCTCTCAATCAGGCATGCATCATCAATCAACAGCTTCAAAATTCTTCTGAAGGAACTTTTTCTGTGGCCATGTTTGTTGTAGCACATTTCTGTAGGCTTACCAGATACCTTGAATTAATGTTAACATTATTTATTTAATGATCAGCATGTTTCTCCCTTATATTGATTGTATTGTTATGCACAGTTAAGTGTATTCCTAGAAACTATGCAATATAAATTTATAATTAGGCCTATCAGTATTATTGATACTCTGGGGCCATATTCTGAGGGCTTAATTAGTGTTTGATTAGCACTTAATTAGCAAATCGGTATTCTGAGAGTTTAATTAACTACCATGACAACAAGCGTTTTGACGGGAAAGTCTTACACACTTGCGCGTATCAATGCGCATGCACCTCTGAGAGGACTTAACCACAGAGTTAATTACGAATCGGTATTCTGAGTGTATAATTAAATGTGAAAGTTAATGGAAAACTTAATGATACCAAAGAGTGTCATTAACAACCCCGGTATCAAGCATTACAGCGTTTTTTCTCGTCTACAATGATGCTTACCGTCTTGGGTAACTGAGGAGCAGTTGAATCTTGTGGACATGGAATCTGTTGAATTCAGAGAAAAAAGAAATGTAGGCGATCTTCAAGGAATTTTGTCATTTTATGTCAGCAAAGAGGTTGAGATCTTCGTGTGCGTAGGTGAAGGGTTGTAATCAAAGAGCGGAGTGTGCGCACGGAGCTCTTGGGTTGTAATTACAGGGGGTGTAGAGGATCAGGCATTGAGAGCATATTTGTGCGTGTAATCATCATTTTGGCTTTTAACAATGCATCTGATTGGATGGAATAACAATTAAATGGGAGGAACCTAAGATAGTTATCGGGGACTTAATCATCCTTAATCACGACCTCAGAACACCAATTTGGCCTATGATTAAGGGGCTATTAACTTCTCGAGTTAATTGCGACCTCAGAATACCACCCCTGGTTTCCAACTAGTGTTACCCCTTATCAAAATGAACTGGCTTACTCGATGACTAATTGAAAAAAAAAACAAACAAACAAAAACTTTATATCAAATTGAATGTTTAGCCATTGATTTTCTAACATTCTAATATTTGTTGAATAGTTGATGCTGTGTTCGAATCATTTAAGACAAATGACATGTGGTAAGCTGAGGGAGATTCCTGTTGGGGAATAAAGATTGATTGTGCAATGATATTCTGTTTCTGTTTCTGTTCCGTCGGTATACTCAGAATTAACTGTACTCCACCAACGTTTTGTAACTAGTGTGGTCGTATGTGCAGGGCAGGAAGAATGTTTCACATTTGAAGCCTCTGTTTGAAGACTGTACTGGATGTAGACGTGACTGTTTCCTCGTTGAGTAGGTTCCAGTCTACTGCTGTCCTGTGGAAGAAAGAGTACTTGTGTACATCTTTCTTGGTCAGTGTTCTTTGGATTACTTCTGCTGTTCCCTCTGGTCATTCTCCCCCCTCTGTCATTAACTCTAATGTAGACGTTGGGATCAATTCCCACTTTCCCATTCATGACTTTGAACAGTAGTTGAAGTCTCGAAATTCTCCTCCTGTTCTCTAGGGTGTCCCATTCCAGATCCTTTAACATTTGAGAGACACTGCTCTGTTGTATGTAGTCATTCATACAGTCTACAGAATCTGCTGCCTTACGTTGACGGTTTCTATGAGGTGAATATCCCCTTTGTGATACGGATCCCATGAGCTACTGGCATACTCTAAGATAGGTCTAACTAATGTTGTGTAGACAGTGGTTTTGATGGACTTGGTACAGAACCATAGATTCCTCCTCAGGAAACCAACTACGAAGAACCTTGTTGGCTTTGGCGGTGATCTTTTTGTAGTGGGTGTCCCATCTCAGTTTGTTGTCAATTTCTACCCCGAGGTATGGATGCGTGCTGGCTTCTTGGAGAGGTTGTCCACAGAAGGTGTATTTAGTCCTGTCTGGTGGATTCTGCTTGTTTGAGATTGTCCTCACCGAGCATTTAGACGGGTTGAATGACATGTCCCATTTGATATTATATTGTGTTGAAAGTCACAGTCTCAACAATTATTTTCTTCCAGAACAGAAAACGATGTATTGCAAAGCTTGGCTGAAGATGAGATGAATTTCATGTGCTTTTTATTCTGCGGAATCAGGACATTATTTACTGGAACATATGGCATGCAAAAATATTTGTGTGCTTTTATTTTTGCACTAGCTTCTGGTTGCGCAAAATGCGTGAAAATTCCACATCGTGAGAAATATTTCCACTTTTACAGTATTCAAGTTTAGATCATTTGATATCAGTGAGGCATTGGAGTGCTTCTTAAAATTTAAAAATTGTATAACCAAACCTGCTTCAAAATTTCAAGGCAGGAGCAGCATTTTTCAGATTTAAAAAAAAAAGAGCACTTTGTTGTTTTTATGATGATGAACATTTGCAGAATAGGGGTTCGACATGCACAGTTTACCAATTGTATATCCAAGTCATGCACTTTGGTTTTATTTGTTCTTTGTCCCTCTCTCTTCTCTCTCTGTAGGATGAAGAAATGCAAGCAATGCTAGATAACTTGAGTGCAGAGTTCAGAGTATACAACAGGGAGAGGTGAGATATTTCAAGGACAAGTCGACCTAAAGCCCCGGTCACGCAGCACTCCACGTCTAAATCACGTACAAAAAGTTATGAAAATCTGGTGGACGTGGTCGTAAGTGGCAATTTTTTTTATCAATTTTGGTTTGGCCGTGCTTTGTACGGGGTATGGCTGTTGGCGGCTGTTCCACTGCTGAAGCACTGCTTAAGCACGGCTAACCACGTCCAGCCACGTGTATATATGTGGAAAAATCCATTTGTCAGTGATAAGCCGCTAAACACACGATATTTCCCGTGATACCAACGCGTAACCCGCGTCAGATGACCGTGCTCTGCCAGTGGCAGACCGCTAAACTTTCGCATCTTTACCGCGTCTCCCCCAAGTTTTAATCACTGCCGGAACATGGATTATCACGTGTGTTTCATGTGTGTTGCATGTCTTTACCATGTGTGCCGCCCGTGATTGTCCGCGGAATAAAATTTTGAACAGTTCAAAACTTTTTCCCGCGTCCGACGCCGTTCCGATTCTTCCCCGCGTCCGGCCACGTTTAAAATTGATTGTAGCTCGTCTTTTAACTCGACATCAAAGTGAACAACATCGTCTGCTTCACGGGAGACCACTTTTTGATGTGTTTTGGCCGTGATTAAGCCGTAAAGCGCTGTGTGACCGGGCTTTAATGTACATAAAGGATTGAGAGAATGCAGCAATATCAGTAGAACACATCAGTGAAAGTTTGAGGAAAATCGGACAATCGATTGATAAGTTATGAATATTTTTTTTTTTGCTGGATGAGAAGACTAACTGCAGGATATTTGTGCAATCTTTTGGTGGTTGACATCTGTAGCGATATATTGCTCAGTGCAATCAAGGAAACGTAGAGCATGTATTGCTAGCCCCTGCGTGCACCCAGTCACAACTACCGTGTGTACATGGATTGTGATATACACTTGTACAAATAGCTATTCTATACCTACTGTACATGCATGCATGTGGCTGATGCTTTGCTATTATTGATATGTTGGACTCAATAATTAAAAAGTCATAATCATTGAACGTACACATAGACGGTATGAACATGATATTATACACATTGCCATTTGAAGAGGGAGTGTAGAGGAAGATTGGGAAATTTGCTGCCATTTGTGTTGAACATAGAGTGTATGTGACCGTGCATCACAAAACCAACAAAAGTTGCATCCCTGGATTTTACGTTAGGACTCAAAAGAGATGAAATTAGTCAATCCTGTCAATTTTATTTTATTTTTAAAAATATTTTCTGAAAGAGCAATTCCGTGAACCAGATGTAGTCTCAGCGGAACATATCCCCGACGACAAAATACAGACTGATCTTTTGGTCAACTTTATCAGGGCAATCAAAATCTCTGTGAATTGTTGTTGTTGTTTTTTTATGTATGTATTCATTCATCATCTTAGGACAGTAAATTTTTACCAAGAATTTACCAGCAAACTATTCTTTTCTTCTTCTTTTTTCTCCTCGTAATCCACCAGGACGAAAAATCCCCAAGAGCTGAGAAAATCACAGGAGCTCTTCAACACTCCCACTCGGACAAGGACCACCAATGATGGCAACAACGGGGGTGCCGTCAGCGAGCAGGTCGACTCGATACCCGCTGAGTCAGAACAACTCGCAACGTAGCTACCACGGAGCCATCAGACTTTAGGAATACCTATTACATGAAGGCCTTCAAGGGCACAGTCTAGTATACTTACATTGTATAATTGGTGGGAATGATGAATGCTAAAAGAGTACAATGTACAGGTGTAATTGGATGTGTTTGGTTTGTGGTTTGTTTGTTTGTTTGTTTGATCTCTTTTGTGATGTCTTTTTTTTGGGGGGGGGGAGATGAAAATAAGTAATTTGTGTTTGTAATGAGTGATTATACTGTCAATATTATTTATCCCCACAGATGATAGGAATTGATGGACCATCTGAAAAAAAAAAACAACAAACAAACCTGAACTATCGGCACCCGTACCAAGGTTTGACCGTGCGCAAAAATACATAGGTCTCCACATGTAGTAGGCAGTTGAATTTTGGACAGCGTTGTGGTCGAATCATGGGCGGCTTGCATTAAAGCAATTGTGAAAGACTTTATACTCACATGAGCACTCACTCGTTTGGATCGCTTTGCACTTTGATAGTTGTATCTGGTTTTGCTGATAAGAAAAGGGCTTGATTTCAGTGACCACTGACTTCATTTATTAAGTCTTAATCCCTTAGTTTTAACACATTCAGAATGTGAATGATAATGTTTTTTCACAAACAAGGTACACGTTCATGGTTTGATTATGGATGGCTCTCCTTTGAGTACTTGATATTTACACAAATGATACAAGCATAATTTTTGTTTTTGTCTCAAGAGTCGATTGAATTAAATGGGATAAATATTAAGCTGACAATTTCATATATCAAATCCTGCCTGTTCATCTTGCACATTTTCCAAGTCCCCAATCCAGTGTGATTATGTACCAACTAGCAGATTAGATGGCGTGAGCATTTTACTGAATCAACAAAAAGAACTTTGTCACCATAGCAACCTCATCTTTCATGTGTACATAAACTTCATGTTTACGGTGCAAGCCAAGCTACGCTTTCACTTTGGGTTAAAGACAACTTTAGCTACTCAAAAGGGATGTGCAAGGGAACTCAACTCACATATTCTCAGTTTGGTACTGGACATAAGCAACTCATACCAGGCTGTGTGTCTTACGGATCTGTAAAGTGAGAAATAGTGCGATTGGTATATGTAAAAAGAGGGGCTGTTATCTTTTTGATGTTTTTGAAATATAAGTTATTGTAGATGTACAAATGTGTGTCCCAATCTCCCGTCATTATATGTCTTTATCTCATACACTCGGTTTATGTTTTTATGTAACGTCACTTTGAATATTGTGATGTATTTTGTGTTCACTGAACTAAACTTTATTCCCAAGTACTGAGGTCAACATTGAAAAAAAAAAGTGTATATTTAAGTGTACCAATAATAGAGTGCACGGACAGAGTAATATCTCACAACACTTTTCAATGGTGACATGTCCCCCCCCCCCCCCCCCCCCCCCCTTGCCTTCGCTCTGGACAGGACATTGAGAGAAAACAGTGACTAGAACTGAAAAGAAGGCCAAAATAAAATCTGGTTGTAACATCTTTTGTGAGTAACTTTCATCTAACATTTGGGTTGCAAGGATCAAGGAGCATAACGAGTTACTGTTGGTGCTATTAGAAAGGCCGTACCTAATTATTGCACATTCCCAATACATGATTTGTTTTTTACCTTTTTATTTCCCAATGTGAATCAGGAAAATATAGCCCCCCCCCCACCTCTTCTCAACATTTCTCTGACCAAAGAGGGTGTGTGTTGAGCAGATACCCATACACTGTTAAAGGGACTGTACAGTACCAGTTGAGGTGGGGATTCATGTTTTGAACATTCCTAAGTGAGATCATGAGAAACCTTTTATGAAATATGAAAGAGCATGTAGTTTTAAGAAGGATTCAACATTTATTTGATGAAAATTGTTTTTCAAATGGCTGAGATATCCAAAAAAGTGATGATAATAATAAAAGGCGACAGGCCACACCTTTCATTAGGATCTCTTTGTTTCACCTTGTTTTTTGGATATCGCGGCCATTTCAAAACCGATTTTCATCAAATAAACTTTTGATACCCATTAGAATTTAATGCTCTTTGACATCTCAAAGAGTGGTTTCTGAATATCTCACAAAACGTTAAAGCTAAATCCTCACCTCGACCAGAACTGTACACACCCTTTAATAATAGTGAGCATATTTGCCCTGTCATAGAACAATGCATTTCAGCCTCAAGGTTGAAGGTGCAGTGTTGCCCGTGAATTGACAAACTTTTTTTTTTTTTAAAAATAGCAGGAGGGATATGAAGTGATGAAGGAAATTCGTTTGAATGCTGACCCCAGTAGTACATTGTAATGAGGATGTGGTGCAAAATGTGCAATATTCTTAGGTCAACACTGACAGTTGTGAGTTAAAGATACAATATAGCTGAATGTCCTGAAGCTTACTTTTTTAGTGGATGTTCTTTTTTTTTTCATTATTTTGTATGGAGCTTGTGTTGAAACTTATTCATTTTTCTGTATTACTTTTACAGGTTAATAGGTACATGTAAGCAATATTTGAAAAAAAATGATGCTATAATATCTCTTAAATCAAATTGCCTTGCATACTTTTTTTCTCCTTGTACATAATTTCTTCTTCTTCTTCTTCTTCTTCTTCTTCTTCTTCTTCTTCTTCTTCTTCTTCTTCTTCTTCTTCTTTTGTCAACAGGGCACAGTAAAATACCCTTAGAAAGATTGTGATTTGTAGAAGAAAGAATATGATGGCATGAATTTCGAACCGAGTGTTATTTAGAAAAGGACAGAAATCCACATGCATTGAGTAAAACACGTAATTCCAAGACAGTACAGGAAACAGATTTCACGAAGGGATTTAATGTCTTGTTTTAATGATATCCACATGATCTATGTTGCCCTTTTGGTTCTGTTCCGAGAGAGTACTCATGCCATTCCTCAGAGTTGTATTGTCCTTGGTAAGATTTGGTTTAAAAGGCAAGATATGCTGTATGTGCAATACAATTTTTGCTAGTGTAGTATTTCCCACATTTCAGGACTCGTGAGGCAAATGTTGTGAGCATTTGCATTCATGATCCAGAACCACAACACTGGAACAAGAAGTACATGTAGGTAGCATCCCTTTTCAAGAGAAATTTACCAATTTCCCACCTTTGAGACAATCAAATCTGTTTTTGTAAGGCTATATTTTTTTCCAGAGTTTTTAATTTCACAAACATTATAGTGTATAGCAAAAGAGTTCGGTTTAGCCCAGCATAAACAACACGCTGTATTTGCATCTATTCATATTCTGATTGATGTTATGCATTGGTTGATGGCACATGCAGTTGACTATGGAATGGGGATACATGTACTGCTTGACTGCTTTCACACAGGCAGATTACCAACCTTACCCTTCTTTGTCAGCACGCAAAAAAAAGAATCTCGTTTGGGGGCATTGAAGGTTCTTGGAGAATAGTGGGAGGAACGGGTTTAATACAGCCGTGTACAAACTAAATTGGCATACCTAGGAATAACACGGATCATGTGTTCAATGCAATTCTTAGTGTTTATTCAAGCACTGAGGGGTTTATGCACACTATCTCACAAATTCCATGGGACTTACAGATACAGTACATGTTATCACTTAGCTCTTCACTTGGCATGTTCCAAATTTGTAGGAACATGCTGCTGTAAGGGTGTGCCTCTATACGAATATCGTGTAATTCACATATTTGTGCAATTGGCACACAGTCATTGTCCATGCTTACAGATTTTGATTGATCATATTGTATGCACGAACGATGTGTTTCCGACGTAATTCCCCAACATCCAAAGTTTGCCTGTTGACAAGTCTTTTACCAGAAAGTTGTTCATCACAGAGTCTTCAAAGGATTATCTTCGTGGCATTTGGCTGAAGACTCAGTGGGCACATTAAGGGCTGATATGATGAACACTGAAGATGATTTCTTTAGTGTATGATCTCTTCACGAATGAATGAAAAACAAGGGTGGACACTATGATAATTTGAGTACGAGATTGAAATTCTCAAAGATCATGTTCTATTGTTGTGTCCCATTAGCAAATTATGACACAATGTAGACTTTTACAACAGGGGTTGTGACAACTGTGGGCAAAAAAAAAACAACAACAAAAAAAAACCTACTTAAAATGAATGCCATGCATACAAATGTACATTCTAGTAAAATATTATTATTTTTACAAAACTATCAATGGGGGTCGCAAAAAAGAACTATTTATTTTGTACTGTGAGGTTTATTTATGTGCTCATACTCTGAGGCTCAGTGATTGTGTTACCTTTTTTTTTTTTGTTCTAAATCTTATTGTTATTTTGTGTTCAGCTTGTACTGTTGTATTGAACATTTACTGATTACGTGTACATGTATGCCATCTTTTGAATTTCTTCATCGATTCTGTACAAGTACTGGTACATAAAAAAGGGGGGTGCACTGTTATATTTATTGTTTCTGCCTGCAAAGTACTATTTATGTGTCACACAAGGTGATTATACTCAGCACTGTAATAAATCAAATGGATTAAAACCATTTTTGTACAAACAAAATCCACCATAGAAAGTGCTCTATTATTATGTGAAATAATGGTCTGGAAGTAACCTGTAACAGACCATACATGCAAAATGTCACTACATGTACATGTATATTATTCCTCATATTTTTGTGTGTGTTTCTATTTTGTACAGACAATGACCTTTCTATTATAAGTGCAGCAGAGAACATCAGTGTACATAAAAAGCATTTTTTTCCAATGCAATCAATGCAAGGCTGTGTACAGGATCAGTAAATGTGTTATATGGGAAGTTTTGTGCGTCAAGAGCCATCATGTGAATCCCACACGAAGTAGTGGTGGTGGGTGTTTTTGATTGTCGAAACAACTGCATGTAGATATCACAGGACCAAGATACTCATGTCACGCCACCGCATAGAACTTGACCATTTTGACGAGGCTAATTAAACCATGTCTTGATTGCAGACACATGCTGGTTGGATCTTGTTTGCTTGCTCTATGGTGTTGTTACTGCCACTGTTAAAGGGTGTGTACAGTTCTAGTCAAGATGAGGATTTAGCTTTTAACATTTTGCTGATATTCAGAAACCACTCTATGAGAGGTCAAAGAGCATGCAATTCTAAGGGGTATCAAAAGTTTATTTGATGAAAATCAGTTTTGAAGTGGCCGAGATATCCCAAAAACAAGGTAAAACAAAAAGATCGTAATAAAAGTTGTGGCATGTAGTCTTTTATTATTATCACTTTTTTTGGATATCTCAGCCATTTGAAAACCAATTTTCATCAAATAAACGTTGAATCCTTCTTAAAATTACATGCTCTTCCATATTTCATAAGAGGGTTCTCATTATCTCACTTAGGAATGTAAAAAACATGAATCCCCACCTCAACCAGTCCTGTACGTCTACAGCCCCTTTAATACAACCATGCCATCCTGTACTTGATAATTTATCGACCGTTACATCACATATTGAATGGTCATTATAAATACTGGTGGATGATTAGTCATGATACAATCATGTGATCAATGCAGTGAGGATCAAAATCATTACATTGCGATCTGCGACATCAGGTCAGGTATTAATATAATTTTAAAATTTGGCTGGCTGCCGACGGGATGCACAACAAGCAGCTTTGCAAAACTAGTATGACTCCATGCTGGAATGAAATGAAATGTATCTACAGCGTATCTGTTGTAATATAACATTTGGCAGTTCCCTGGGACTTTATTTCTTTATCATTACTTTATTTATCCTCAACACAATATTTTCCTGTAGCGCTGAGCACTTTAGGAAAATATA
The DNA here is from genome assembly GCF_040938485.1 of Diadema antillarum. NCBI lineage: Eukaryota > Metazoa > Echinodermata > Echinoidea > Diadematoida > Diadematidae > Diadema > Diadema antillarum. Next base: position 1,115,847 of record NW_027272018.1, on the reverse strand, counting down.
GATGTCATGTGTTTTATTACTCCCCTCTAAAGAGCCAATACTTTTTATGATAGTGGTATGATGCTGATATTTTTACCAAACGCTTTTGTCATCCTGGGAAGGTTGATATCATTTTGTGACAATGAAGACAATAGATGTCACACGATGCCAGCTTGGTGGTAGGAGCCTTTGACCTTAGGTCCTCCACAGCTTTATAGTCTGCTCGGCATATGTGTGTCTTGCTCAGGTTGTTGTGGGCGCCTGTCAACACAACCCAAGCAACACACACGTCTGCCAGCAGATTACAAAGCTGATGGAGACCCCAAGGTCGAAGACTGCTACCACCAAGCTGGCATCCTGCAACATCAATTGTGACCCTGCATCACAAAACAAACAGAAAGTCACCAAATATGAAATTTGAGTTAAGAGCATATTCTGAAAGAGCAGACTTTAAGCTTTAAAATGATATATAACTCAAATCAAATGGACTTTCCTAACCTATCTAAATATTGGAAAGAAAGCACACACTCTGGAAAAGTGTGAATTGAGAAAAGAGGCTCTGAAGTACAGTGTCTATTCAAGCACTTAATTTTTACCAAGCTGTGCTGGCTGTGCGATGAATGGGACAAAAAACAGGATGTAAACCACCGGAGTAAAACAATGAAGAGATTATCAGATTAAACTGAAATTGAATATGCCTTATTAACACATTCTGTCCATAATTAATGCCAACTTTTACAGCAGTAGCATTATTCTTCAAAAAGTTATTACCTTGAGTTGAAAGTGAAGAGTGTGTACAAGGTTTTTAAGAAATGAAAAGGGGACTCTAAAGACACACCTAATCACACTATTCTACAAAAAAATGTTCGAGATAAACTGCTAAAAAAACATTCTTTCCTGCGTGTTTTATGATCCCAAATTTTAGCATATGTACAAGAAGACTTGCTCTTTCAGAAAATATGAAAATGTCAAGATCGGCTAGGTTGACCCATTTCACCTATTATCAGTCCTCACACAAAATCAGTGTGTGCGACTTTTTGTTTTATGATGCACGGTCACAATTGTCTTCATTGTCACACTTATAAAGCTGGATAAAGATTTGGGGTGACATTATTATAAAGATGATGACTGGCTGGGGAGGGAACATACCAAATGTTCCACCCGAAATAGCATTTCAAACCCTGAGGGTGGAACGTTTGGACAAGAAAAGTCATCATCTGTTATATTACATGGGTTAGTCAAATATGTCAAAGTACGTCAGAGTCAACCACCAGCACAACACACTCGATCGCTCGCTCGTCGCGCAGAGCCAAATTCACTGTGCGCGCGGTCCTAGGCCTTCTGTCATTTCATGTGTTACGTGAAAATGTTTTCCCATGGGAGAACATTACGAAAAATGTTAACATTACAAAAAACATAACAAATGTGCCTCCATCACATGACTGTGTTGAGCCAATCACTAACTGGTATTTGACTAACCCATTTGATATAACAATTGTGTCTCCTCAAAGTTTTCTACTCCTGTAAAAGTGGATATTTTTGCGGGACAAATTTTTCGCACTCAGCCGGGTAAGAAAAGTTAAGCATGTTTTTAAGGTGAAAACAAAGTTCTGGTAAGGGCTTGAAAACCTGTCCGGCACCATTTCATATTTGCTTGCAATATATCGAAAGAGTCTACAAAGAAACATATCTGGCTGACGCGGTTTGCCGGAATGATGAGTCGTTTTGGAGTATTTTGAGAAAAATAATAAAAGTCGGAAAACCGACTTTTATTCCAGAAGGCTCCAGACTAACTCGGTCTCAAGGAAAACTCGCCCCTATTTCAGACAATTGACACGCAGTTCGTGATCGCCATATTTATTTCTACTGTATAATATACCAAACGAGGCCTAACTGAACAGACAGGAAAGTGCGTGCTAATCCTGTACAAAACAAATGGACAGCGCGCGGTCCTCAAGCCTATACGCACACCACCTCAGTCGCTGAGACGCCCGGTCTTTGAAGTTTTTGTTGTTTATCAAGCGTCTTTGATTGTTTTTAGAGGTGCTTGATAGGCGCACACTAATTTTGCATGCGCGCCAAAGAGGTTTTTGATGCGCGTGTCGTAACAACTCGGACCATTACTGCGAGTAGCCAGAACGTGAAGCGCTACAATGTAGTTTATACAGGCCGCTCCCATAGTACAACACTGTACAATCCAGAGGGACAACCAATACTAGTACAACTCAGCCCGCCATCAAAGCGAGGCCGAGTTATCCCCCGAGTCCGAGTTTAGCCTGACCCCGTTCGGGTAAGTTCTGAGTCTGAAACTTTTTGGTTAATATTTCACATTTTCGTCGTTACCCATCGAATATCTTGTTATTTCAGCGTTATTCCGCACATTTCCTAGGCATACATTGTACGTTCACATTTGGTAGCGAATTTTGATAACTTTTGCAGGCGTACCAGAACTTTATTTGGGCTTTAATTCCACAGAATCATGGCAAGTACAAATATTTGCGTGCTTTTATTTTCGTGCTAGTTTCTGGTTACACGAAATGCATGAAAATTTCCACCTTTACAGTAATAAACTCCCTTTCAATCGCATGCTTTACCATTAACATACTGTTTTGTAGCTGACATATGATATAAGTTTATATATATATATATATATATATATATATATATATATATATATATATATATATATATATATATATTTATACACATATATATGCAATCTGTCAATTGTATTTACGCAGAAAATTTTTTTGCAAAAACCATGGTTTAAATTTGAACCACCTCCATGAATTTGGGCCTACACTTTCTTACTGCGAAGGCCCAAATTCAGGCTTGTGCAAGGAAACTGGCATCCCCAATGTACATTTTATGTATGGGTGTGTGTGTCATACTTTTATATTACAGACACAATCTATATCGGGTCTGCAAACAATCACACACTAAAAATCAGGGATATTCCACAGAGCAATCAGACACACGCATCTACATGGGGAAAAAACAATGCCTGAATTGGGGAGATTTTCATTATCCTCTTGTCTCGACATGAAGAGATGAAGTGAAGTCTTTGGGAAGCCTCTTGCAGAACCAGGGAGAATTGGCAGCTCTGTGTGCATACACGAGAGACTGTGAGGGAATTGGGGGAAATTGAATGTGGAGAAAATGGGCATGTTAATTGGCATGTACCCAAAATGTTTGGGCGCAGAATAACAACAGCTTGGGAGCAGTGTGTCAAGATTGTGTTTGGAACATGCAGAATTATTGAGTTAAAAAGTCATCGGATGGAGATTCCAACGAGAACAATGACTTGTTTACAGCTCAGGTTTTAATGTCTGCAGAAAAAGCTTGTTACACCCAAAACAAGCACTTTAATGAGCTCATAATATGAATGTGAATATACAAATGCACAGAAAATAAAGCAAAGCGTTCAATTCGACAAACACTTCAGCCAGCTGGTCATTCATTTATCTAGTATTTACAAACATTTCATACATGTCTTTCTTATTCATATCTGAGCTTTTGACAGTGAAGTTCCCTCATTAAAGAGTATTAAGTTGCCCTGTGGCTGGGTTTTAGAGGGCTCTGTCTCGTAACACTCGCCTATTCTGATCTTGCTAGTGCAGTGACAATACAATAAGGGGACTGCAGCCACTCCCCACAAAGCAGACAAAAATTGATGAGTTTCGAGAGTTCTGCCCTTTTTTTATCTGTGAATGGACCTCTTACAGAACTCAAACCAGAGACACACATTGGGTGATTTCAAGTTTGGTGCTAGTACTAGTGCTAGTGCTATCTCCAAAACAACTGCCTTAGATCGAGCTCCAACACTGACAGTCAGATTAACGCAAGCGATACCGATCACAATCATAGATCCAAACACTAGGTGTTGGCATCAAACCGCCACTAAGTCTGCGGGGAATTGCGTGATGAAAAAAAGTGATGGCGCGTGGTTCAAGCCAAATATTAAAAGATGTCATCATGACTGCTCGATAGTTTTAGACGCATAATGGGGACGATGGATTAAAATTCCACAAATTTTATCCCTTCTGCAAAACACTATGATCTTCATTTTGCTGCCAGGCTGAGTGTTCTTGTACGTTACACAGGCGACCATTGCATTAGCATAGACTTTGCACGTACAACGTGCATCTATTATGGACATGAATGTGGGTCTTGCACAGCAATGCTAACATCAACACCAAATTTAAATGGCAAAGTTGATAATCCCTAAGGGCTAAATATTAGCCAATGGGGAAAAAGCACATAAATCACCAACACAAATGGTGGAGCTTGGTTCAGCAGACGACATTAAACACCGAGGCCAACACCAACTGCGGGAAATATGTCATAATTTTTAGGTCAACCTCTCAACAACGACTGATTCCAAGTTGGGTTTAGTGGCTGGTGCTTGTGTTGAGATAGCACCAGCACCGAACTTGAAATCACCCACAATGTGTCAGATACTGTTTATTTTCAGTGATCAGAAAATTATGAATGTTGAAATTCAGTTGTATCAATAACAAGATCTCATCCTTATTCATAGCACTGAATTGCTCTTGTTGGTGTATATATTTCTCACATCAAGATTTAATCAACTTGTCAAATACCTTTTGAATAGTAGACCACAAAACACTGACATTTTGATCATTGCAAAACTATTGAGAAATTCCCTACTGCTTACAGCAAAACAAGATGTTAACATGCATTTTAATTTTGCGAGAGCCAAGATTCGCAAAAGTAAAATGCTTGTGAAGGTTCTTGTGTATGCATTATCGCCAGAGGCACTTCGTGAAAATTTCATGCCGTGAAAAAGGCCGTTGGCTTCAATTCGCGAAAATTTCATGCTGCGAAAATATCAGGTTTTACAGCATTTAGGAAGCCAATAATTACCCAGGCCCTCTCTAGCAAAACAAATATAGGGGAATCTCTTCAAAAGGGCCTAAATGCCATGATCCTTTCCTTGTTATATTGGGTTTCTCACTATATCAAGGTAAAACAACACAGAAATACCACAGAGTTGGGATCTTCAAGATCAGCTTGTTATAGGAGGGTTTTCGTTGTATCCAACCTCTGCAGAACAAGATTCCACCATACATGCAATTGGAGGCAAACAGATTTTTCTTCGTCACTCAGAGTACCTGTAACACACCTCTCTTATTCTCTAACAGATCCAAAAAAACTTGAATGCTTGATTAGGACCAAATCTCTGCTACTCCAATACAGTGCACTCCTGTTATACAGAACACGGTAATAACAAAATTTGCCTTACAACGAAGTAAAAATTCAGGTAATAAAATTGTTGTCCATATGTCATCATTTCCTTTACTGTATATTTCATGAGTTTTTATTTTCGTGAGTCAGGTGCTATTCACGAAAATAATGACTCTGATCCTGATATGAATGTTACGCACACATACACATTTCTTCGTTAAGTACAGTGCTCCATGATCGCGAATTTAACCACTGGCGAAATCATTGTGAAGTCCCGATTTGCGAAAATTCAGACTTGCTAAATATATGGCGTATACAGTATTTGTTTGCCTATAATTTATACGATGCTGAAATTTCAAAATAACACAAGATTTCTGTTGGTCCCGAGGTCTTTGTTATAAGGGAAGTCGCCTGAATGTAAAATCTAAAGTTCATTGTCTCTGCGCAGCCTGTATATGTACATGGAAGGCTTGGCCTGTGCCCTGCAGTGTTCCTCCCTTCCTCATACAAGTCCATTCTTCACTAGGTTCCTCCACTTGTCCTTCAGGTGGATGTTGGTGCGGTGGTCGAAGTCGTACGCCACCAGGATGTCGGCCCACCGGCCAACCCCGAAGCGTGCCACGCCCTCCTTCAGGTACTCAACCTCCTCGTCGCTCCACGGCCGGCGGAGCGGGTGGGCGGAGGGCGAGCTGTCGCGGAGCAGGCTCCGCCTCTTCCGCGGCGTGCTGAGCTTCTGGCGGTCTGGATTGATAAATAAGAGGAGGCTTGTGATAGCTTGGAAAGCCTGAGTTTAAACTTTAGCTGTTGTGGTCCTTCCAAGCCTATTGCTGATGCTTTTGATTTGACATGTTTTTTTTTGTTTTTTTTTATAACAATGTCCTTGCAACCAACGGCAGAATTGTGAGTCTTACATCAGACTCATAAAAACAAAATACATCCAAATACCTACACACACACACACAAAAAGTACACATAACTATTCATGGTGAAGCAAAGTACAATTGCTCTACAAAATATGAAATTATATTATCTTGGAAGGGAATCCTGAAAAGATAATTGTAAGTGGTATGTATTGTGTATAAGAAACAATTAAAAAGGATAGCTGTCATGCCTACTCTTCCTCTATCTCTCTCTATGAACAATTCACTCCAATATCTTTATTTAGTAAAGGCCCGGTCACACTGCCCAAAAGTCGCCTAAATGCATGAATCACGCAAGAAATTTGGTTGTGCATGCTTGTCCATCCAGAATTTTTGCTGAGCTATGCGATGAAAATCAATTACATAAAACGGCGCAATACCGCGTAAACTTTTACGCGAAGCCGAGTTTTGAGCTGCTCAAAACATGGAATCCCGTAAAGCGCCAATCCGGCGCACATCGGCGGATAACTACGAAAGTTCCACGTCAGACAAACTCATGAAATGTGCAAATCGCGCATGTATAGCGTGAGGCTGGAATTTCCTACGTGATTCATGCGTTTACGCGACTTTTGGGCAGTGTGACTGGGCCCTTAGATTATCAAAAATCATGCCAATACTACATATTTACAACAGCAAAACAAATTGATTTGCATACACTTCATGTATTATATCTTGTGAAAAACACAGATGGAGATTTACATGGCTAGATGCACCTCAGCTGCAAACAGAAGGGTGAAAATGATCACGTTTTGTGTGAGGATGTCTATGAATGTTGGGGTGGGGGTTCAATCTGTGGAGATAAACCTTTGTGTATCATTACGGATCATTTGCTAAATCACTGTCAAAGGAATGAAATCTGGATATTTTATCCATGGCAAAAATAACGCGCACAAACTAGACCCAAGTGTATTTGATGCAAACAGGCATTGATATTTGAATAGCTACGTATAGTTCCTGGCTCTACACAGGGTATCAAACAGGCGTATTGAGAAAGAGAGAACAAAATTCACAAATTATTTGCGAATATTGATAAACTTCAGGAAATTTGTCGACTGGCAAATCAAGAGGAGCAAAAACTTCACTCACAGATACTAGGTCTGTCGTCCTCTTCCTCATCGGAGGAGGTCCAGGTAGCCGCCTCACCCCCGCTCGCCGTGGCCGGTCTCCTCCGCTTCGTATAATGAACGTCACGAATGCTCTTCCCCCTGTTCGTTGGCCGAGATGGTGAAGAGGAAGCAGATTGTTGATGGAATTATACATTTTCATGCCTTCATCAAGTGCTTACATTGACCTACACACACAAATGAAGAGGAAATGTCTTGAACTCCAAACTCTCCCAATGTTTTAGTACACTCAAAATGTTAACAACATCACATTTGTTGGTCAAAAATTGAGAGACTGTAGTCCCTTCACCATTACAAATCATCATTGCTGGGTTGCTACACAATTCCAAAATAAATGTGTATGTTAAGTAAAGACATGACTAATTACACGTTGTATGTTGGTTTCACAACAAATTAAAGCAACTCTAAAAAAAAAGAAAAAGAACCTTAGTGACGAATAAAATGTGACCCGCTACAACAAACAGATCCAAAAGTTGGGGGAGGTCGATTTTCTGACAATGATATTACATTATTCCCTTACTCTTCCACTTTAATTTCTTATGTAACACAACTCATAAAAATACTTGGTTGCGGAGATATCGATAATTTTATGAGAGCATGTAAAATGGTCTAGGAAATCAGCATTTCGAGAAAAGCACCTTCAAAGTTTTCTTTCCGATGCAATCATGATCACGGGGAGGTTATCACCTCTTGACAATAGAAGGTATGCTCCTAGCAACCTCCGCGATGTTCATTCAAGCTTAGCGCCAGCAGTCTACACACGACCAATCAATAACCAGGATGCCACGCACTGACCAATAAGATCACTCACTTGTTGATAGGGGTGGAGTCTATCTGCGGCGCTAAATCCAATCTTTGGACACGTTTCTGTTCCCTTGAAAGTCAGAAAATCATGGCTCAGAAAATCGCTAATATTTTGCCTTTCCTTTGATCATTTAGCTTCAAAATTTCAGCAGATGATAGACAAAACATCAGACTACTAAATTATGTCAAAAACATATATTCAATAGTTTTGACCGATATTGATGATCTGACTTCAAATTTGGGCCCGGGTTTCTCGGCTCAGCCATCAGCGACTTTCGGATCCTTTTGCTGTGGCGGGTCACAAATTTTATAACAAGCTCAATGGGAAACTTGTGAGGTGCTGCATGTACAGGATTGTGACTGCTCCTAACATCATTATCTACTGAAAGGATCAGGGTTAGGGTTGTGATAGAGATTTAGGCTTTAATAGTTTGATGTGAGGAATAAAATTATGGTTAGGGTTATGTTTGTGGGTAGAATTTAAGTTTGGTTTAGAGTGCAGATATTTCATTCATGGGAGCAATTCTCACAGAAGCAAATGCCATGGAACCAGCAGTCACATAATGCTCTTGTGTATCAAATGTAAAACATAGTTCTCGGTAGAGAACGAAATTCATCTTTCCACCATTTGTAATGTGCTTGCAATTCATCGAAAAGGTCTACCAAGAAGCTTCTCTGGCTGACACACTTTGGCAGTTATGAATATTAAAGTGTTTTGGAGTATTTTGAGATTTTAAAAAAAGTAAAATAATTTAGATCAGAGTACCAAACTTTTATTCCTGATGAGCCCTCTCCGTTCAGTTGTGAGTAGTTATCACATTACATGATGATTGATTGTGCCCTAGCAATCGTATTTGCTAAGTATAAGCTGCATGCAATTCATTTCTTGCACCAAAGATCAATGGAGACTGCTATGGCCCGATTTACTGTACGAGCTGAAATTTTCACATACAGATATTTTCACGAATTGCTACTTGGAGGACATTTTCGTGTGTCATTAATTTTGCGGTTGCGAGGAACTAACTGAACTTAGTTATTCGCGCGTTGTTATTTTCGCATGTTGTTATTTTCGCGGTTCAAAGGCTATTCGCAAAATTCGCAAAAATAAAACCACTGCGAAAATTTCAGCTCGTACAGTACTGATTGTTGATAATTTATTTTACAACATTACGGAGCAACTACAATCAGATATGTTCTCTGATTGTAATACAGTCGGTGTACCTTTTTGGCTAATATTTAGAATTTTCATAGTTACCCAACTGAAATTGAGCTATCACTAACGGCATTATTTCACACAGACAGACTTTATATTCATAGTGTCCATTTTAGAGCAGAAATTGACAGTTTCTGCAGGCATGGTGTGGAATTGCATTTTCATAATCTTATTAAGCTGGAAAAAGAAAATTCATGATAACGCTTCAATGTCTGACCTCTTTCTTGGGGATGCAGCATCAGACGTTTCTGAGGTGTCGCCTGTTGCACTATGATTTTGTTCCCCTGAAAGTAAGAAGTGAATAAACAAATGCAAATGGCAACTCTATCATGCAATTTACAATGCCAGTATTGTCAATTATTCAAATGACATCAATCAAATTATCGACAGGTTGCCCAGATTTGGAAATAATGATGGGACGGCTTTCAAAAATGACAACTGCAAAGATGTGGACTTATCACTACATGCTGAATTACTATTTGGCAGATGCACCCACAATGAGAGTACACAATGCTACTGTACGCCATTTGCCGCTGTTCGACATCAACACTTGCGTGTCTGCCACATTACAGCAATTCTTGCAAGTATAAAGTCGATGTGGCGTGGCGGTTTTCTTCCTCTGCGTGGGCGAGGGCACCTCAAGGAAATAACATCAGATACAATCTGCTCTTTGACGTGAAAACAATGACTAAGTTTTCTACATCTCCAGTTACACTTTCACGTCAAGTACGCACATGGAAATTTAGAAGCGTAGATGAAAGTGCCCTCTAATGCAAAACGAAAATGTCTCAAAGTTTGGTTGTTTTGAATCACCAGTACAATGAACTTTCTTTCTTTTTAGTTGCTTCAGTAACTCTGAGGTGCCAGCATTCTTTAGAAAAAAACAGAAAGAAAAATTAAATAGACTGGCACGTTCGCATCATCACACGTAAACTCAAAGTCTCGTAATCTCTACAAAGAATGGAAAAGGACTGTACAGGCACCACAGTACGCATACCTTGTACTCTCAACATGCCTACCTCTGAACCCATTTCAACATTGTGGATCTATGAAATAATCATTTTTGTTATTGAACTGAATACTGCATAAATCAAATATTTCACGAGGTTTTTATTTTTGCAAATTTCATGAGTCGGGTGCTATTCACGAGTCACATGCTACTTGCGACTTTAAAAATGCTGAAAAATATTGAATCTGATCCTAACATTAATGTGACATGCATGCATAACATTTTTCCGTTCAGTACTGTACTGCACGATTGCAAATGTAACCACTTGCAAAATTGTTAGAAAATCCCAATTCGGGTAGCTACATATATGGCATAATTATAGACAGTGTACTGTATACGCCATATATTTCGCAAGTCTAAATTTTCGCGAATCGAGACTTCCCGACGATTTCGCGAGTGGTTAAATTCGCGATCGTGGAGTCCTGTACTGAACGGAGAAAGTGTGTATGCATACGTCACATTCATATCAGGATCAGAGTCAATAGTTTCGCGTGTTTTTAATTTCGCAAATAGCACCTGACTCGCGAAATTCGCGAAAATAAAAACCTTGCGAAATATTTAGCGTATACAGTATATGTTTTACGTGACTGCTAAAGGAAGCAATAAATGCTTGTTAAAGTAAGCAACTGTGGGACCGACAGCTTGAAGTCCCTCCTGAACGACTAGGCAGTGAGGATAAAGTACCTTGCACAGGGGTACAACTGCAGCAGCCAAAGGGGCTTGAACCAGGGACCTTGTGATTGAGAGTCCCAGGCCTTATCCACTGAGTCACATCAGCTCCTCTGTTTCTTGAGTCAGAGTTGGCATGTTTTTAAAAAAAAGAGTGTGGGCCATTCACTGGAGGCTGCCCTTATCAGTGCTTTCTGGAATAATTGGGCACATCTGGGCAATAGTTCGGTGGTGGGGATTTTTTTTTTTTTTGCAAGCGGCATGTTCAGTGCCACTCGTACACTCTCGTGTGCCACATGCATGGGCAAACAGTCCTCAAAGGTACTATAGCTAGGAATGAAGGAATCGCCTGAGAACACACAAGACGCAAGATCTGATTTAAAAAAAAACACACAATACAATGGCAGAAATTTCTCTCACCAACCCTGTGACAAGAGCTTGGAAACAACTTCTGCTCGCCACCTATAAATTATGTTCCTGTTCTAAACAGTCAACAATAGCACAAGTATGACAACGCCAACGCCCCCGCAAATCACACACGACACACACAACACCTTCCATACAAGCAATACAGACTACGTTTCTTGCTACCGAGACCAATCTCTGAAAGAACTGTGACTGCGTGAAGAGTTTCTATAAACACATGGAAGGGACCCACTTGGATTACAATCTCTGTCCATCTTTGAAACTATTAAGTTTTTTTAGACACTTTCTTTTTTTTTTTTTTTGGCCAGATTCAGATGCCATATATACTGCAGTTATGTTGTTGCGTGCGACGAGCATGTGATGTGCACCGCATATTGATAAAGTGTAATGTGAACAAGCTATATGTCTGGTTGCGAATCTTCGTACTGTGTACTAGAAAGTTGATCATTTATCATGTATATACTGTAACAGTGGCCATTTTCATGCGAGTAATTTTTTTTTTCTGTTGGCTTGGTAAGACGAAGTTCGCATATTTTTAATTCCATGGAATCAAGACATTTATTAGTGGAACACATGACTTACGAAAATATTTAAGCGTTTTTATTTTCCCGCTGATTTCTGGTTGCACAAAATGCGCTAAAATTTCCACACCGCGAAAAATTTCCACTTTTACATTATATACAATCATTTGAGTACAAATCTTCCAAGGACCCAGTCAGTACCATGGCATGACATTTCACACCATGCATGCTAGCCCAGATTTACCTTACAGCCAGTTTTGAAGAGTGTAACACATTGAAGCATACCTGGTAATTATCATCATATCACAAGGGACAGACAGAAAACAAAGAAACAGAATGAGCCATAGGGGAACAAAAGATAGATAAGAGAGCAAGTGAGAGAGATAGAGAGAGAGGGGGGGAGGGAGAGAGAATGAAACTTGAAGACAATGCTTTGTCGTGAGAGAGGTAAAGTACACCTCAATACTGAAACTCGGCATACACTTGAGAGCACTCCTAGGGCACGGAAAGAAAACAATCCCATCACAGCCACACCTGCGCCTATCATTGTTCTGTGCAAGATGAGCTGCTCGACGAATGTCATTGTGAGTGCGTTTTATGTCCGCAATTGTCTCCACGCATATATGACCATTGTGTCGAGAGCATCAGAGTCGAAATAGGAAATAAGATGGACAAATGCACTACACTGAATGATACATCTACTGGCACGGAGCTTGGTACATTCAGCTTGATATTTATTACCTATGTGCTTTTTTGTCCAATTTCTTCTTTGCAGAATAATAAATAGCCAGAAATAATGTCAGATATCACCTAATATTACTGTCCTCTATCTCTCTACACTCAGTGCCTACCTTCCTTTTCACAAACAAGGAATGTGTTCTGTAGATACAATTCATACACTTCACGAGCACAATAATTTGTGAATGGGGACTTGTGGAATGACTTTGCAAGTGGTTTCAATTTGTGATTGAGAACCCAAGCGACAGACTACGAAATGAGTAACAACCCTAAGTTTTGATACCAATTTTCCACCTTGGGAGATGTGACATATTGCATATCACATCTGTCATGGACGGCAATATTTACGCAAGCTGTTATTTTTTCGCACACATCAGTCCAATTGCAACAAAATACAAATATTTTGTAACAACACCATGAAATAAATGGCATCTTTAATACAGCAATCTACAGCTGTACAACTATACTGTAAAGAACTGCTTCGTGTGATCATCTGGCAAGCCCCAGGAAACCACATCTGCAGTTTCCCTTGTAATACCATCATGGAACTTCAATCCAAGGGTAAACATTTTCCTGTCACCAGTGAGTATCAAGCCTTTGAAGAGAACCCCCCCTCCCCCTCCCCCCTCCTCCTCCCTCCCCCCCCCCCCCCCTCGAAAGTTGTTACTCGCGTTACTTACTTCTTTGAGCACGGTTGTCGTCGCCACTGCCATCATTCTGAGAAATTGTCTGTTTAAAAGCAAAACACAACAAAAAAGGTAGAGCAGTCACTTACCACATGTACACGTGCATCACAATAAAGCATGGGCGTGTGAAAATGCTATGAAAGTGCAAAACCACATTACTACTTGAGAGAAGGCTACACCCGCACATTTGCAATCAAAGTTCAAGCATGCACACACTGTACCATTTCAAAACAAAGCTGACATTGGGTGCAGAAAAAAAGAAATAGAAAGTTAGAGACAGATCCAAAACTGAAGCCTGCTGATAACAAAACTCCCCACCCAAAAAAAAAATGAAGGCATCGCTTGGCATTTTTTACTTCTGCATTTCGAAAGTTTATGCTGTAATGTCAAGACACTCTGTATAATTGCTTTCAAAGTATTAGCACACCAAAAATTTTTTTTTATCTATAGCGAATAAAATCCACTGCCAAGAGCAAAGTTTGACAAAAGCAGAAAATAAAGATATGGCACCTACACTTACACAGTAATTACTGCTTAATTCAGGCAATAAACAACTACAAGGAAAATTGATTGACAGTTACAATGCATAACACATACAGAGATAACTGAACAATAACTGTGTGGCCATATAATGACACTTAGACATGTTGTTGGGTATTGAACAACACATGCACATCTTCTTTCGTTTTAACACGCACTGCAGGCATTCATTTATTAAGGCATATTATTCATGAATGTTCGAGGATTCGGCACCCTACCTTGGCCAGTTTGTCGGCGAGCTTCACGACGTCTCTCCACTCTCGGCCACACACCTGCCTGAGGGAGCCCATGGAGAACACCTTCTTGGTGGCTACCCTCTGCGCTTCCACTCTGCGCTTGGTTTTCATAATCTGTCCAACCAAAACAGACCACTTCACACAGGTTTACAGGCACTTCAAACTCATTCACAGCCGAAGGAATACCACTACCTGAAAAACTCAACTACAGCGCTACATGTTTACCCCAACTTTAACTTCCATAAACAAATGCATGAACAATACGTTGTTCAAAATCTTGCAACAGTAAAAATGGCAACGTTTGAACATGTGTCACACAGCCTATCACTTTGCTTTCTCTTTCTCAATCAACTTTGGCTACAGCAAGTCTGGCAAATACTGATGTTGCTTTCAGGCAACAAAATATGAAAACAGCATATAACAAAAACACCACTAAAGAACAAGACTTGGTGAGACGGCTTTCAATTTCTAACCTCAGTTCAAGGAACTTAAATAGAGGGGGGGGGGGGAATGTGTAATCTGCCAATGCATTATTTTTTTCATAGTCCTCTCTATCGATGGAGGTCCATGAAGAACATTGTAAAAGGACAATAAAAAGAATTCACACAAAATATAACCCATAACTTTCACCATCAAGACATTGATAAATTAGTCCTGGACTAAAATTTTTCTATTTATATTTCTTGCAATATTTCAAGGGAGAGGATGTATGTTTAGGAAAAACTTCCTTTAAAAAGTTTAACACAGTTCTGTCTAATTCTGAGGATTTACACTCTAACATATCAACAACAAAAACAATATAATAGATACTTTAACAACTATGTGTAGTGTGCAAAGACTAGCTCTACATGTTTTTATTTTTGGTTGTCGTCAACGAAAAATATTTATTCAATCACGGAAGAGCTGCGTAATGCACGCAAAATAAGGAGAAAATGGGATAGATTCAGTCAAGCACCCCTAACCTTGGCCAGAAAGGGCATCCCAAAGCTGTCGTGTACTTGTCGCAAGACAGGAATGATCTCTTGGTAGAAATGTTCCTCAGTATTCTCCTGTTCTGCCTCTTCTGTCTTCTGTCCTTCAAGTAGTGACTTAATTAGCTCCTGCAAAGGGGTGGGGGGAGAGATCACTGTATTTCTCTACTACAAGTAGGAATTACTTTGTCACATTAAAGCACATAATCCTCATTCATTTATCAAGCAGTCTCTAGACATAACATGAAGTCAGGCAGCCTAGAATGGGATACTGTAAAACACGATATTTTCGCGGCATGAAATTTTCGTGAATTGGGGCCGACAGCCTTTTTCGCGGCATGAAATTTTCGTGAGTTGCCTCCAACATTCAATGCATATAGTGTAGACAAGAACTTTCACGTGCATTTTAATTTCGCGAATCTTGGCTCTCGCGAAATTCGCAAAATTATAAAGTGCACGCAAATATTCCTCGTTTTACAGTATACTGAAGATGGATGTACAAACAAGGTGTGACTTCACCGCTGGTTTGGTGACACAAAATCACGATTGGTGCTGGCTTTTTTTTACGATATCGCCCTCTACAGACGAACTTTGGTGAAAACTTGGAAAGGTTTACAGTACCACGGAGGTTCGCTGCTTTTCAACTTTACCCAGTTTTGGAGCACACTCGGGTGAACTGTATGATGCAGAAATTAATGTTTTCCTCAAATCATTGAAATAGCTTAAAGACCTAAGCTAATGTATGGTTTACCTGATTCGCAGCAGTTACAGTTTGTAGTTCAATCACTTCCAACACAGTTTCACTTTCCAAAACAGAAAATCATTAGATAATCAGCATGATTTTACATTCTAACAATAATGCTCCTTTGTAAAATAATGATTTTAGATGGCTTGATGAAAGCAAGGCAGTTCTCATCCCGCTCAAACTTGCTCCATTTGACCATAATCACATTGTCTTTATTCTGGCTGGTTCACATAAGAATGCAGGGCACTTGTTTGCTTATTTACAGTTTTACGTATACTGTAAAACGAGGAATGTTCGTGTGCATTTTAATTTTGCGAGAGCCAAGATTCCCGAAATTAACTTGCACGCGAAAGTTCTTGTCTACACTATATGCATTGAATATTTAGAGGCAACTCGCGAAAATTTCATGCTGCGAAAAAGGCTGTCAGCTCCAATTCACAAAAATTTCATGCCGCGAAAATATTGTGTTTTACAGTATGCTTTTCGTGTCTTTTTTTTTCATAACAAATATGGCAAAACTAGTTTAGAGCACGTGTCCCAACATGTACCCACTGTCCATGACTGTAAATTGGGATAATATGCCAAATTTGCTTTCACCTCCTAACTCTCCGACCGCCCCCCCCCCCCCCCACACACATACAGAATGCACACAATTTACAATAATTTCTGTGTCATTTTTTTTTTTTTTACTTTCTATAATTGCAGCTGACAAAAGCCTAATGGTTACAAACTGTACATTACACCTCATGACCAGTCAGCTTTTTAAGGTTAACTGTTCAATAAAACAGTTGCTACCACATGCGACAATGATTATTCACTTAACCCATCAAAATACAGCTTGTGTTGTCAATATGTCTATTTTTACCTCCGCCAAGGGAGGAGGTTATGTTTTCGTTACCGTTGGTTTGTTTGTTCGTTTGTTTGTTTGTTTGTCCGTGTGCAAAATAACTCAAAAAGTTGTGCACGGATTTGGCTGAAACTTGCAGGAACGGTTTAGAATGATACAAGTAACAGATGATTAAATTTTGGTAGTGATCAGAGAATTTTGGGGGAATTTATGAAGGATTTTTTTAATATTTTGGCAGGTAGGGTCAATGAACTTGGGAGTTCAGGCTGCGCGTATTTGAGGTTTGCATGCGCGCACTAATGTGCGTGCTCTAGTTTCTGCTAGGGCGAGGCGCGCCCCGCAGCTGAGGGTTTATGACATAACAAAGGCTTCTATATTGGGAAATCGGGCGATTTTTCAGTGGGTGGAAATCACTGGTCTCTATGGAAGAGCAAGATCATCGGTGGAAAGTAACTGCTTGGCGGAGGTCTGCGCTCTCGGAGTGCTTTTCTAGTTTAAAAATGCGTTTGAACAAGTCGAATGGCCACAAAAAGAGATAATTACTTTGTCTGCATCGCTTCTCTTTTTCCTCGGCCAGAGTCTATCTGTCAAGCCTCGGGCACGGCTTACATAGCCCTCTTTCACCAGGAGCAAGACGGCCTGTAGAATAGGGGAAAAATGTGGAGATGTTCATCACAAACATCAGATTAACTGACTACTTGCCTATGGCACTCATGACAAAATGGAAGATCACATGGTACATTTTCAAATAGAGAAAGACCTGGATGCCTGTGCAATTGAATATCAGGAAGAAAAACTACTCATTATGGCAACACTTTCAATCTAGTTTGCAGCTGGCTACTGCAGAGATCACATTTCTGCAGTGGAAGAGCCCGTGTCATTCTCAACGGCCCACGCTGAACAGCCTTGTCTTCTTAAGTTTCAGGAAAAGCAACTTCTGTCCAATGTACATGTATCTCTACTATGCAAGGGAACACTGAGTGACTAGAGCTATGCAAGGCTGCATACTAACCCATTTTTTTTTCTACTGGTCTGACCTGTCTGTCGGACCAGTAGGTACCCAGTTTTTCCATTTTTTACTGGCCCATTCCTGAAAAAGTTACTGGTCCGACAGCAATTTTTACTAGTCCTGGACTGTCAGACCAGTGCCAGTGTGCAGCGTTGGGTTGTAGATGCCTTTTCAGTTTACATAGCAGAGCATCATGACAAGATACTTGCCTTAGAACTGAATACCTTTCTGTACACCACAATTTCATCTCACTCCATAAAATCTCACTCCATAAAACTTATACTGTAAACGCAGAAATTTTTGCGGTACATTAATTTTTGAGTATTTTGTGCTACTTCTGGCTAGTGTGAATTCTAAAACCCGTGAAAATATCTTCACAATTTTCTCTGCACATTTCGAATGGGTTGACAATTGTGCAGCACGAATTCAAGAACCCGTGAATATGTTTTTGAGTCGCTCAGCGCAAAGAATTGAATTTTGTTATAACCATGTTCGTTATAACAGGAGTGCACTGTATCAACGTTTACAGTACTATATAGCTGCTCAGAGAACAAAGACTGACACTACCACACCAAAGACAAGCCATCCCAGCCCTCCGATAAAAAAAAAAAGAGAAGAAAAAGAAAAACATGTCACACTTTCTTTTACATATTGCCATACATACAGTGTTTATTCATCACTACATTTTCACGTACACTATCATATCCCGCAATTTTTCTTTCCTTGTCAAACTCATCAAGAAGTTAAAAGAACAGAAAGTTGAAGTACTATCTTGTCAAAGACTTTATAAGCAATTATACCCTGGAACAAAGTGCATTGTATCATGACATTGTCTTGCCCATGCATAAAAATACATGTCTAAAATACAAACACATCAACAACTTGGTAAAAAGTTCCTTTGGATTTGTTGGGTTATGTGACAGTTCACCCCTCCCATCCCCCATCCCCATTAATATTGGTAGAGTCCTCACCTGCTTCTTGAAGGCCAGACGGAGAGAATCCCAATCAACGTCAAGGATGACAGCATTCTTGTGGTATTGGTCTATCAGCTGGTCTAGGTGCCCAACGGCAACCTCTAGCGGAGAGGGCGCTTCCTCCACGTTGCCTGCCTCCCAAAGTTGGCGAAGGAGCTCCAGGAAGATGGCCCTCTCCGACTTTTGGTCAATCTTCGACTCAGTAAATGACAGGAGACCTGTACAGGGGGCAAACACATGCATACATATATCATATCATAAATATAAATAATATATTCTCTATAATACACAAATATGATAATGCCACCCATTGCAAACAATGCTGAGGGCACTATGTGATACGATGCAAAGTTCATAAAACTGAGAAGGAGGTACATGGAACATGCACATGCACCGTACATAAAACATGTCGCAGACCTCCCAACCTTTTCGACTAAATGATTTGGCTCAAATGGAGGAAAGAAAGAGCAGTTAAAATAGGAGTGTGTATATGTAGTAAAATTAAGAAACTCCCATTGGAACAAGCTGGGAATGATAGAAAAAAAATAAGATTCTTTTCTCCCAATTCAGAATGGTTGGGAGGTCTTACGTTACAATTATGTTTAACACATACTGCATAAATTTTCCTGCATACAGGTTCAATGTCTTGGGAGGATGTTCTGCAATGTCAAATTCTCCCCCAACCCCACCCCGAAACAGGCTGAAGTTTGAAGACTACATTCTAACAAACCAATATGCAGAGGCTCCGATTATGATGCTTTGAGGCCATTTTCCACAAGGCTCCTGTTCTCCTGCTTGATTTTTAAATTCTCCTGCTCAGGTTGTGTGTCACCTGCCCAACTTTGGTTTTGTCATTCAATGTGTTCAAAACCAAGGCCAAGATTAGAAGATACACGGTAGCATCAGAGAGCATTTACATGTATAATCCACATACAGCTTCAAGAGCATGCTTTTAGGGGCCCTGGAAAACTGCTGCAAGGGATGTCGTGCTTTGAATTGAGCTGTGATGTGCACTATGCACTCATAGATCTATCATTGCTATACGCATAATCACGTAATCAGAGTCTCCAGTTTACTAGGGCCAAGGTCCAGGCAGGAGGATCTCCCACTTTTTTGTAATATATTTTATGCTTGGATGGGGATGGAGTCTCTGAATATGATTCATCGACCACCCCATCATGGACAGTCAAAATGGACAGTAGATCACAGCATGTAACATTACAATAGAGCCACAATTTGCAGAAACATAGAGTCTTAACATTAATGCAAATTTCTGTCTGACCACATCATGACTTACACTCACTAGGTTGGTGGTAATGTACCATACAAAGTGTACTTTCGTATCCATGTAGATACAATTGTATCTCAAATTCCACAGAACCAAATTGCACCAAAATCACAGAATATACCTAATACTGTAAACGTGGAAATTTTCGCGGTACATTAATTTTCGCGGATTTCGCGCTATGCTCGGCTAGCGCGAATTCAAAAACGCGCGAATATATCTTCACAATTTTCTACGCACATTTTGAACGGGATGAATTGTGTGCGCTTCATCGATGATACTGCTACGTAGTACAATGTACAGGCATGTTTACGCTACTAGTACTGTGCGAAGAGACGATACCCTAGATTGCTGTGTACTGTAGCATGCATGTGTGCACCGCACGCATCGATGCTACAGTCCCCTGTGACTACGGTACTAGAGTCACAGCTGTACTACGTATTTGAGTGCTTGTACTCGCAGTCGAGCCGCTCGCTACGTCGCTTGTCGTACGCTGGCATAGCAAGCTATGTAGCAGAGGCTTTGGATGAAAGCAGTGAATGTGTACTACAGTAAAGTAACCTGCTGCGGAGCGCGAATTTAAGAACCCGCGAATACGTTTTCGAGCCGCTCAGCGCGAAAAATTAATCGCGCGAAAATATTGACGTTTACAGTAGCTTATTTCCAAGTACCGATGTGAATTTGAACCAAATCTGTCATCCGTAAGCGTCAATATCGATGTCAACTTTCAAGATGTCGATCAAAACAAACTCACTCTTCATGAGAGATCACCACGTAGGCTACCTGCACAATTTAGAATTGAAGTTAGCCATCTAATATCATGTGAATGGGGACTCAATGCGGGGGCTAAAAATCAAAGTGCAATGACTGTAGCAAGTTGAAAGAAGTTGGTTATAAATTGAGAAAAATGCATGTGTGTGTGTGTGAGTGTGTGCAGTGTGTGTGTCTGTGTGTGTGTGTGTGGTCTCATGCCACCTAGGAACTGCATTTCTCATCCAACTTCATTCAACTTGCCATAAATCATTTGAACAGTGATTTTTTTTTTTTTTTCTCTTGGTTACTTGAAAGATTTGTTGTATTATCTCAGATGGCTAACTCCAGTTTCAGATTGTGCAGGCAGCATACACTGCGATCAGTGACAAAATGAAAGTCGATGTCAATATCAACAAAGTAAGCCATCTCATATTATGTGATGAATCTTTCAAGTAACCAGGAACAAATATCAATACATGTACAAGATGATTTTATGGCAAATTGAATTAAGTTAGATGAGAAATGCAGTTTCTACAATTGTACATTGTACATGTAGATTGCACAAGACCATAGACAGACAAACAGACAGACAAAAAAACATACATACACTGTGTATGCATAGAACTATTTCTCGATAAACTGACTTTTTTCAACTTGCCACATTTGAATTCATTGCACATTGAATTGTTGCTCCTGCATTGAGCCCCTGTTTACGATATTAGATGGCCAACTTCAGTTCTAGATTGTGTGCAGGCAGTCTATTAAAGTCATGATCTCTTGCAAACAGCAAGTTTGATGTGAGCAACTTCGTGAAAGTTGATGTCAGAATTGACGCTTCCCAATGACCAATTTGGTTAAAATTTATGTAATTGGAAATAAGCTACATTTGTATAAAGTGTATCCTGTGACTCTGGTGCAATTTGGTTCAGTGGAATTTGAGACATGGACACGGAAGTACATTACAATGTATTAGCACCAACATTTTTAACTTACTAGACTAGATATCAGAACTTAATCTAGTACTAGTAGACTTCATAATTATGTAGACCCTAGTATTGGCACCAACGTCCTCGCCAGGCGTTTTACGCGTGGCGGGTGCGCCACACGTAAATTTGTCATGTTTAGCGCATTACGAATATGAGATAAGAACAATGGTGGTATTTATAATTAAAGGACAGACGGATCAACTGAACGATCTGATGATATTGCAATAAAAATGAATTGTTTTAGGTGACATTAAGTACATGTATGACAATGGTTATTAATCATGATGATGATGGCGGCTGTCGTGTGTTTGCACCGTGCGCGCAGTGATCAGCAATTGCACTGTTTCAAGTTGTTGCTTGTTTTTTGCATGCTGTTAAGTTTTTTGGCACACGATTTGTGTGCCAAATATTGACGCCATCTACATGCAGGTTTCTGAATCTTTTGGCTTGTTCTCATTTTATTTTTCAAGGGGGGGTCCCAGGTCCGGTGCAGTGAAACGTTCCTCCAACTTGATTTTTCATCCTGTTTTTGTTCAGCGGTTGCATCTTCTGGACAATCCGGCTCTGTGCACTGAGCAGCCTCAAGAGGCCCAGTCCACTCCGATGCGTGAGAGGTGCATACAGCGCTCCATATGCCAGAACCTGTTATCGACTCTTCACTAATCCGATATCCTACATAACTAGACCTAGAGTACACAGTCCTGCAGGGTTGTACAGTCCAGAGCTGCGGCCCAGTGCCAATTTGCGGCTGGGGCCGTTTCATTCATTGATGAAAAGGACCAATCGGGTGTCACTTCCAATAACACTTATTGACTTTATTTACAAGTAACTCCTGCTTGTGTTCTAACGTCGATTACTATCAAGTCGCCACTACCTAGAGTCGCCAGACATTCACATCGCATGTGACACGTGCCGCAATCGATCAGATTCAGAGATCAGCTGGGGCGACGGATTTTCATCGCTTACAAAAGACATTCCTAATTCACCTTTTTCCTCCATAAAAACACAAATAATTGTAATCCAAATGCATTTCACCATGTTGTACGTAACAGGTGACAAAACCATTTTTGATTCAAGACTGTTTTTGATTTCGAAATGATTTCAGGTGGCAGATTAACAAAGTTTTTCAAACATGATGATGAATCCTACATTGCATTGAAGTGTATGTAAATTTATAACATACACGCTAGTTCTAATACATTGTACGTGGCGCACTATGGGAGGCGAACTAATTCAGTGCCTATCGTTAGTTCGCCAACCCAGGCAGGAGTGCTTAGGAAATATGCAAGTGGCGACTCTATCTATAGACCTACCTATGGTATAGAGTAACTGCGTCAGTAAGCGGCCGTGCAGCCGTTCGCGGCAGGTACAACATAAACGGTAATATACCGCTAAACACTGCATTGCACTGTTACATGCACACTACACATATACTAACACACTAGCAATCAACAAAAACTAACCGATAAAATGGGCACGATCTCTGACGAAAGTGCAATTTTCTCACCTAAATGACAACATATCGCATCCAAAATGAAATTTTCGGTACTTCTTAACATAACAGTTAAGAAACAATGGTCCAAGAAACTTGATTTTTTTGTCGTTTTCTCGATGTTCATGGATTTTGAAAACATATCCTCATGTAAAATAGAACTTTCGCGAGCCGATGTGGGCCGCCATTTTTTTCGGAAAGTGGATGTTACCATCGAAAAAAAATGAGAAAAACACAAGAAAGACATCAACAACACCGCCAGAATTGCGATCTTGTTTGCGGCCAATGCATGTGCGCCCGCTATTTTCACGTGCTTTCGCAATGGGAACTGGCGCTTACGCAATGTTCGCAAGACATGTGAAGGCGTTCAGCTAAAGATCGCGGAGCACGCACGCATTGCATAGGGATTGTACATCGTGCCGCAAGCAGAAATACTACGTCGCATATCGCCCTTATCGGCGAAAATTGTGCCGGGTTTTGCCCTGGTAAATCATGAAAACTGCGTTGGTCAATGGTAAATTTCTTTTATGAAAACAATTGCGTTAATGAATAATCTTGTCTATGATATGTGAAATGGTTGAAAATAATTTGCCTGATTTGTTTACAAGTTGGAAAAACCCTTAACAATGCTTAAACTGCCGCAAACGGGATATTTTACTCTAAGTGATGTTACTTAAAGTGGGACTAACCACACATGATGTTCATTATAGGACATTATTAGCCATTTCATAGATGAATGAAATTGTCCCATGCACAAATAAGCACCCTGCCGCAAACAGGAGTAGAAAACTCTAGATTTATTTACTCTGACAGGAGTCCTAACACTACAAACAGTTAGACGTTCTACAAGTCTCTAGACGGTCTAACTCTGTCAGCGATGAAATCGAAAAAGAAGATAAGATAAAAAAAGAGAAGTCGAGAGCAGAAAACGTACAAGATCTAGATCTAGACCACTCTATCTAACTGTTAGGGTCTAGAAATTAGAATAGATTACTAAATAGTCTAGACTCTAACAAGTTACTAGAAATAGAAACAAACACACCAAAAAATAAAAATTAAACAAATATAAAATTTATTAGCAAAACAAAGATTACGGGTTGACAACGGGTTTGGCTGTTCACAAACTAACTACATTGTCTGGTCGGGCTATTCACAAACAAAACAGGCAATCAGTGGCAATAATAGGGTCTACAAAAACCAACCATGTCCATGCACGTCATGCCTGCACGCCTGTTCTAGTTAAATGTTTGAACTTGCACACCACAGTTTATAACGTTTGGGACTACAGTAATAACTTACAGTCAACAAACGAAATGAACTTGGCATCTGATAACATTTCAGCCCTCTGGTCCTTTTCAAACTCTTCCCAGAATTTGTAACAATAGTAATCTATGACCCAGTCCAATATGACAATTTCATCACTCTCGTCCTGAGCCATTATGGTGAAGTTTTCGGCGGAGAGAACCATTCAGTTTGGAACAAGCGGTGACTATCGTCGCGTTAATGCGCACGCGCAATTGCACTGTGGTTTAGCGCCCTCACATGCGTGACTTTGAACGTACAACCTCACAGTCCCATGTGCACCTAGCTTTTCAGAGATTGTAGGCCTATGTATTAGATAGGCCCTACTTGTTCAATAGTCACGTGTAGTGAAAATTGATGCTGGCACATTGTCATGAACAGAAAAAGCATTGTTTATTATAATAAGGTGATTGAAATATCTGTTCGAAGATAAAGAGATGGGAACATCGAAGACTATCGCGATAAATGCACAATATTAGCTGATGATGTCGAGTAATCAAAGTGTAGGCCTTATAATACTAAATCTATTTTGGAAGAACTCTGAAGCCTCTCTTTAAATTCATTAATCCCTTTTCTTTTATTTGTGTTCTTAGATGGAAATGACATAAAGGCCCTTCATGTACATTCCTTACGATAGAAAATGAAATTAAAGTCTCGTAAACACGTCAATGAGTTAGGCCCTAATAAATTATGCTGCCATCATACAATAATGCCGCTCTTTAAATTGCAATAATATTTCTTTGTTTTTCAAATCAACCAGTCCTTCCCATTAACCTAGGAAATAAAGGAATACAAACTGACCATGTTTGTATGAATACTAAAATGCACAATGCATTCTCAACCACGATCGAAGCCGACACGGTTTTGTTTTCTCAGAATTTTGAAGGTCGAGGAAGCAAAGGTCCACAAGAGTATAGCGTATACGAGACTCTGGTCCATAAAATCCAGTCGTTTGTGTTATAATAGGGATGATCAAGCCATTGTAAAGCGTTGACTGGACCGTCCGGTATGTGTAATGTATAATCCAGAATAATATATTGGACAGTATCAAGATGCCGGAGAGATGGGAACAAACTCAATTTTAAAAGTTTAAAGGGGAAGGCTAGTAACTGATCAGTGGGAATCAATGCGAATGCTGGGGGATGATTGTTCCAATTCTTGTGGGATTCATTTAAGAGTACATTATAATGTTGTTGAGTGAAAATTATTTGCTTCAGAACGGTCTCATATTCAAGTAATGTGCAGCTTAATGCCCTGTCACTGACCAGGCATGCTAACCTAGAAACATTAAACTGGGCATTACTTGGATATGAGACCATTCTGAAGCAAATAATTTTCTCACAACAATAGATATATAATGTACTCTTGAATGAATCCCATAAAGATTGGAACAATCATCTACCAGCATTTCCACTGATTCCCACTGATCAGTTACTAGCCTTCCCCTTTAAGCCAGTAGGTTGTGAAGTTCGTGCTCGCCTAAAGAATTCGTCATTTTGCTTGTAAACGTATACAAATTATAATTGGAATAATGTGTTAAGGATCGGGAAAATGGAAATGAAGACAGAATTGAAATCTAAAATGAAAATCTCGAGGGCATAGTGGTGATGATGACATTCATTATAGGCCTACTCCTTGTACCATGCAGATTTTGCTATGGCGCGTCAAAAAGAACTATATGTTTGATCTGTTAAAAAAAAACCACACACACACACAAAATAATTTCGGTACAAAATCACCAAAGATTCTAGTCGTATATCAAAATAAAGAGCAGCAAAATCACCAGTTGAAGATTCATTTGCAACAAAATTATTAGCGAGGAAGGGAAATTCTAACGGAACTAGACATGGTTCCTTTTGGAGCACCATATGTTAGTAAAACACCGGACCGTTTGCCGTTCCCGTGCTCAGTGTGCCGAGGCCCTTATAACAGTTTTATAACGCGTGGGAGGGTTACCAGTCAGGAAACGGTAAAGAGTGAGAATGAGAAGAATTAATAAGATGTTATCTTCTTTCACTATACCCAATCATTAATGTCTGCATAAACACTAGACCTAAATTCTATGAATGTTTCGGGTGATACAATCTAAAAAAACATCCGAGTCAGAACTGACCCGGAACTGGGTCCGTTGGGGTCACACACCGTTCCGGGTCAAAAATGACTTGGAATTTGGTCATGAAGACCACGAATGGGGTCACCCTGACCCAATTCATGACTCTGAATGGGTCATATCTGACCCCATTCCTTGTCATCTCTGACCCGGGACGGTTTGTGACCCCAACGGACCCAATTCCGGGTCGGTTCTGACTCGGATGTTTTAAGAGTGTATAAATAGATTATATATAATTATATTTACATACTTGGATATTATTTACACATTGCACGCATTATACGAATGAATAACAGCAACAGTCTAACTAGTAGAAGACATTGGTTCACAAGAGTAATTAAGGAAACTCCTTAAAAGATGTTATTTTAACAAATTTTCGCCCACAGGGCTTTGTCACACATACATACATATAGGTACACACATATAGGCCTGGCATAAACAACATGCCATGGACAGAATTTTGAAAATAATCACACAAGAAATGGTGACTAATCCTGAAGGTTTACAGTTAGCACTTGTATCATTTTATACTTTATTCCCCATATCTCATCTGACTGTCACGCATGCTTGTTGAGGACGGTCATAATCAGTAATACATACAATATTGATTGCGCTTGCTTTTGAAGATTCATTTATCAGTCACACCCCGTTCATACACAACATTGCCCACTTGATCTCAAGTGCGATAGCAGCTACAGTGTATATACTACTCATGCGTGCTCATGTATGAAAAGAATTGATCCTTATAAATAAAGAACAATCAGTAGTTAGTTTCTGTCGAGACAGATTCGCCACCTCACTTCGCACTGTGTGATAGATAAAGGAGGTACAAGTGGTTAATGAGACCACGGTTTTTCTCCGTCCCCTTTCAAAAGGTAGATAATGTTGTGAAATAAAGAATATTATAATTACACTCTTCCGATGGCTTAGTTTTGGATCCAATTCAAAGAAATAACAATTATTCAATCTATAAACCATTGATCCGGAAATATTATTGCATAATACATCCACACGCACTTATACAACGTAATATACACCCACGCTCGCAAACACACACACACACACACAAACACACACACACACACACACACACACACACACACACACACACACACACACACACACACACACACACACACATCACGTACACACATACACGCAAGGTTATGGAATGTTTTTACCAATCACCTTAACAAGATGTGATAGAGACAGACGATAATCATATACATTAAAGGCCCTTTTTGATGAAAACTTATTCTTTTCTGTTTTATCATCCCCTTTTCTTGCTAAGGGAGGGTGCTCACGTGATCAAAGTGGGTCCTTCGGATCTATTGGAGCTGATGCCTGCTAATTAAGCGCCTTGCTTGTCCAACACTAAATTACTAACAATCAAACATTGTGCAGGCTTGCATAGAAACACTCTGATGGCATTAGTTTTGACCCTACCATGAGTTTTTCTTTTTCTTCTAAGAAATTGTCACTTCTTACCAAACATGTAACCTGCTAACTGTCACTTTCAAAAGGACATATTAACCAAAGACTTTGAAAAAAAAAATCTAGACGGCTGGAGCCGTCGCATGATTTCCGCGCATCTGTGTGTGGGCCCTTCGAGGGATTACCCCGGCGCAGCCCGATTGACAAGGCTATACACCACACCCGTCACGTCAGTGGCTCCAGAAGTTTACACGATTGTTTCATGCCTTATTAGCGACGGCCATAATACATTACATGCCTGAATGGCTGCATTGCGTTTTGAAATTGTCATGTCGTTCACGTGCATGGATTCTGTCTCCTTCTGCCCAGCCCTCCCCCCCCCCCCCTTACACACGCAACACGCAGCACACACACACATAAACACATTGGCCTATATACGCATTCTCTCTGTCTAATAATCTGTATCTGTCTTTTTTCATCCTTCTCTCCGATACTGACATCTCCTTGTCTTCGTATGAATTATATTATAGTATATAAAGTTATATATCCTCTTTCAAACATGGTCGTCCTCAGTGGCAAGCGTTCTGTATTTTAAGCAGATTTCGTTGATGAAACAGACGTTTGGTTTTCCAATAAATGCGGCAATGCAATATCTTGGTTAGAATTTTAGAAAAGCTTTTTTGGAAGTTCAGAGTTCAAGCTTTATTTAATTTTTTTTTACAGCAGAATATAAACATAAATATTGATTATTGAATCTGGACATGCATTTAAATGACAATAATTGTAGTACAGTGAGATCAAAATTTCGATACAATTAATGTTCTTTTCCCCGGGCCTATTACTGGCACTTTCAGCGTCTCTTATAGATCAAAATGTTGTCAGGGTAATAGGCACAGTGATTCCAAATAATGAGCAGGGACTCCAAAATCAAGAGTCTTTCAGTTCGTTGTATAAAATGGTAAAAGAGAAAAGAACATTAGAGATGTTTAATAGTCACCCGTCTTTTATTCAGGTCATTACATCTTTTAAAACTGCCATGTCATTGTCATGCACACACAAGGATCCAAAACTATAACCCGTTGAGGACGAGTCCCGAGTATACTCGGGCAAGTGTCTATACGGGAAATGCGTGTTGTATCAAAATCAGCCCATCCTCAACGGGCTAGCATAATTGGACACAGTGTGAAAAATCGAGAGAATTTTGAAATGAGGAAATATTGACTCTACAAAATAATTTCATGCACAGACTTGTTGGAGAGTTGTGAGGAGGCGTCATTGTCGCCTATAGTCTACCTTGCATAATCATCTATCAGTCTATTGCGAATGTGACAAAAAAGAGAGATAATAATTGTCAAAATTTCACACTGCTTGTAAGATTTGAATGACATTTTTGCGGTTCTGTTTGGTTAACTTTGCACTTCAGACTTTTCGTATTATATAGTGTGTATTGAGTTCCTCATTAAAGTACCGATAAACGGATGAAAGATTGCGGGTTTCATCGTCTGCTCTCTATCCCGCGGGCCCGCCAAACTCTGACAGCCGCGTCTGCCTGCCATAGACCACTGATAACTTGCTTATGGTGTTCAGGGAACCGACAGCTACAAGTATATATAATCTCACCTTCTCATACAGTCTGTACGACCTTTTACGCCCGTCAGACAGAAACATCTCTCACATGTGTGTGCGGTATAAGCAGGGAGGTGGAAAAGAGCGCTCTCTTACACCTCCCTGGTATAAGTATGTTTGCCAATGTCATAAACTCTTCTTATCCATGTTTTATTTTGCTTTGTGTAGTTTCATTTCATTTTTTTTTTGTGGGTTGGGGTTGTTTGTTTGCTTGGTTATATTTTGCTTATAGGTGTTCGTATATACCTGGCATTGCGTGCACCTAATGAAGCTCCATCTAGACTATTACACACAATATAGGCCTACCAGTTGAGCACTAATAAATCGCCTCAATCTAGATAGTTGAAAATCGATTAAATATCAAATTTCGCTCTAAAAATACAAACAAAACTTGGATTTTCCGTAGAATTATGAAAACCTCATTTTATCCATACACAGTCTATAGTTCTATGTTTCACCCAAGCTATTACGCGGTCATTATGGTAAATATGTTGGGACCGTATACTCGAAGAGGGAAGTCAAGACAGGGTGGTCGGAGGGAGAAAAACCAACCTCCTTGAATCTTCTCTTTCACATAGGCTACACATTCACTAGGGTTGTTCCATAGCCATGCTAACACCGTTTTCATATTGGTCTCTTTGACGACGACGATCATATTTCCTTTGTTCCCTCGATGCTGTGGTTAATGGAAGCGTATAGCTTTCTTCTCTGTCATTGCCCTTTGGGGGCACTGTGGCATAATAGTGGATATGGCTCTTGACGTTAAATCTCAAACTCGAATTACTGTCATGTTCCTATTACATACGTTCTTGGACAAGATGTTTTTACCCACCCTATATGTACAAGATATTTTTATATCCACTCAATCAACACCGGTGTATAAATTGGTGCAATGCATGTGGTAACACCAGCCTAATGATAATGGCGTATGGCCCTCTAGTATATAGAGCAGTGGCAACATTGAAGAGGCTAGTCCCTGGACATGCGACATGTAGATGTGATAGAAGACAATAATTATGACTATTCTTAATTACTGATCTGCATGGAATTGTAAACATCAACACGACGTCATCACCTGACTCACACGACTTCTTATAGGACCTACAGCCTGCAATGAAAGACGGCGATCTATACCAGGTGTCCCCCCCCCCCCCCCCAACAGCTAGGGGTCGCCTCCCTGAATACAAGGACGCTATAGTGACGACTCGGTAAAGATTTGGAACATCTCAAACTCCTAATTTTCTAGCGTAGCGGCAGCGCGATGAAAATCTACTGAGATATAATCGCGCTAATAAGTTGAACCTAGTCGTTAGCTGGCCACAATTAGCGAAAATCCTATCCTACATACACGCTCGTAGTCATGTCGTCTGCTGGTGTGTCTTTCGGTATTTCCGAAGAATGAGATAGTTGCGATAACTTGTTCTTGTTAGGGGAAACTCGGATAACCATT
Source organism: Diadema antillarum (assembly GCF_040938485.1). Lineage (NCBI taxonomy): Eukaryota > Metazoa > Echinodermata > Echinoidea > Diadematoida > Diadematidae > Diadema > Diadema antillarum. The sequence goes on along the minus strand of NW_027272018.1, from coordinate 1,084,790 downwards.
ATCATTAGAAAATGCAGGCGATGTCTATTTCGGACGCGGTGAGTTAAACAAGCTGGATTCAATGCACGCCTGAAAGAAAGAAAAGAAAAAGAAACTAAGAAGGGTTCGATGTTCTGGACCACTATATTTACAGCAGATACTGACAGAATGCAAGGTGAACGACCCAACATCAATATCGACCGAATAGAAGCTCTTTATAAATTATAAAGTAACTACATTTTGTTACTGATTAATGTACTGAAGTAACATATCTTGGGAATACTTCACATTTTTTTTGTGTGTGAACACTGTTGACATCTTTATTTCTTTGGATTTGGCAAGTGTATTATGTATGCGCATGTACGTATGTGCGTGCGATGTGTGTAAATACGTATGTGTATCAAATTTTGTATGTACGTATTATTCCCTTGGATGTTTATTCATAATGCATCTCAGTTAGATTTAGATGTTATTATGTTTACGATTCCGTAGGAAGAACAAAATTCATGAAGACACAAGATTTCTTCCGACACAATCATCTATGACAGATTTCATGCAAATGATAATACGTAATAGATAGATACAGAGCGGTGATGCCAACACACAATCAAGAAATAGATCTATTAAATTGTAAAAGGTGAGCGCAAGTTTCCTCACTCTATCATGAGAGCTGACTGATTTAAGAAGAGATGGAATTATGGAATGGCATGGAGGTTTGATTTGCTGGATGACAGGTAATTTAACCTCGAGTGTGCTCTCGGAAACTGGCTCGAGTACTTCTCAAGGAGTTGTCTAGAGTGCTGGATGGATCATAATGGAGCACTTTGATCTCGGGTAATAGACAAAAGACTAATTTCACAAGTGCACATTATCATTGATGCTGGCAAAGCTCTATTGAGTCACATGTAGATGACTCGGATTGTTAATTGGCATCGAGTGCTTTTTATTCATGATTTCCTCTCATTACCTCGTAATTATGCCGTAATTACTCTAAGCTGGATGGCCAAGTTTTGGCCTATAAGATACTGAGACCAAAGCAGAGAATGAAGACAAGTGGACAAGAGTGTTGAGAAGAATGGGCTCAATGACTTGATAACGATAAAAAGCAAAAAGTATATATCGAGGACATGCACTTCAGTCAGTTCATTATGCGACAATCTCAAATATATATGCACTTTGCGTATGCACACATGGTCAGAACCCACCAGGTAAATTCCTGACGAAAGACAAAAGTCAAATCTGAACGTGGCTGTTGTCTATATATTGTATTGCACACAAAAAGCAGCAGCAGCAACAACAACAAACACAACAAGCACTGCACACACGGAATCTTCTACAGGTTCAACCATGAAAAAAAAAATGATATCAATTTTTCACATCACATCGTCCTCCTCTGTATCAATTTTCTATGAAACAATTATGTTTTCTGTTGCTGTTTTTGCTTTCTCATGTCATATCAAATTGATAGTGATGAAGGGGGTTGAGGGTACTATTTACTACTGCATGGTAGCAGTGATTTAAAAAAAATGTTCGAGTTATCACATTTGATGCTTATGTGCAGGTCAGTTGTACAACAAAACATCCGACCATATAGATATGTTGCAATAAAGCCTGAAATATAAGGAGATGTCGCTATTTTTCTTACTAAACCATAACTTTAGACGCTTTTGTCTGGAAACATTTTTATCATAACTATTGTTCACATTTTGTACATTCAACAATATAGCATTGATTATACAGATTAACTTTTTTTTTTTACACTGGTTGTTTCTATCCCAAAGTCACATTTTATTTTGAAGCACTAAAACTGGGTTCTTGTTTCATCTGCCAATGGCAAACGATGTCTTTGATGTGGAAGAAGATGGCGTGGATGATAACACCATGCATGTCCTCACATTACTGAACAATGATAATTTAAACGATAAAATACATGCATATCTCCTCTGCTATATAGAACATGTGAATTGAAATGCCACATAACATCATTATGAATACAAACCAAATATGTCTACCAGTCGCATCTAGCCCCTATGATCATGTTGTTATATAGGACTTGGAGGTAACTTTGGAGACATTTTTTTTTTTGTGGGCGCCCTCAAAGAATGTCATAATTAGTATTCCTTTTTTAATAACATGAACTGTCACATTATGATTTATTATCTATTATGGTCTAGGGACTGCTATAATGGTTATGATTCTAATGTATATCATAGCGTATTTTCCTTGCACATGCTCAAACAAGAATGATGACTTAACAGAAGAGCGGATTGCTTCAAAATTTCTTTTTTACAGTATCCATCAGGGACTGTTGATTGCGAGGAAATCTAGGTAGGAGCTTCCATACATTTTGAACAACAGTTATGAATGCTATGTCACCAAGATATAACAGTATGATTCTAATCAATAGGGGACTGGAATATGAAAGTGTGCATTGAAACGGCGGTAGGGACCGGAATGATGAGGAAACGATTGCAACAAAATAAAATAGGAGTAGAAGAATACAAACCGAAAGACGTGGCGAAAGAAATTCATCCTTTTTATTTATTTTTACTTCATAAAACATGTACATAATATATACATACATAATAAAGTGACAATAATATGACAAGTACATCATGACAATGTGACAAAACAAACAAAAAAGAAAACAGACAACCAAAGTTAGCAAGTGAAGGGGTTAATGAGAAGGGAATAGGTCTTATTTAAGGCTAACCCCGGGAAAGTAAATACAATGTTTTGTCTCTTCTTTCTGTAAACTATGACTGACAAAAAAGTCAATACAGTCAATACATTTTCACATACATACACAAACATATACAAGCACATTAGCAATACACAAGATGCCATTTTCACAAACACGCCTATATCATGCTAATCTCTTATTGATTCAGAATGATATATAAAAGAGTAATTCCAGAATACATTTAAAAAAAGTGATTGGGAGATATGAGATGAAAAGGAGGAAGAATTAAGCTTGAAATTAGGTCGATTTGAAGGAACGAATGATTGTAATTAAGACTGCTCCTCTCAAGTTTTCCGTATCATGTAACGCTCTTTCCCCCAGAAATGTGCTCTTACAGTCTGATAAGGAAGTGTACACAGCCTAAAATGGTTGCCGTGCTTTGTACCACACCACGGTTAGAATTGGGTAGAACTGTGTTGCAGCTTCTTGGCTAGAATATTATGTGATATTCTCCCATGTTCTGGTGAACATTTCTGTGTAAGCATAATATTCATGTCTGGAAGAAGGCAACTGTTGAACGATAAGACATTTCTTATGCAGTCGTTGGAGTAATTTTTGTATTCTATGCACTTTGTACATAGAATATATTATCTGTTTTATATTGTCTTCAAGCTGTTGGCTATACTTTGAGCTATTTGCTATCTAACGACAACTTTCTGCATTCCAATCCCACCAGTAGACCTATACGTTCTAGCATAATTCGGTCAGATCACTTTTTATCCATTTATCTCGAATAGCTCGATAAATTCAACATCAACTTTTCATTCCGTATTATAACGTATACGTGTGATTTTACGTGACTGTAACACGCTTGAACGTACCGATTATATACGTCCTATTGTTTTCGAATAATGGGGAAAAATGCTGTATTTCATGTGTGATATGTTTAACGCAGGAAATTCTTAATAAACTCGAATCTGAATTTGAATTTGAATTGGAACTATAATTATAGCTGCGACCAATACTATCAGACACACCAATACACGATTGTAAGCGCCGGCGGACAAAAGGAGCAGGAGATGCGATTGGTTGTCTTATCAATTTTTATATTTTGAATGAAAATTGATATTTATATAGTGTGTCAACAAGTTTTTCTTTTTAAATCATCTTTGCCCAATCAGATGATTCACAAATGAAATATATTACACATGTTTTAAATTAAAAGGTACAAGCTAATGTTAACAAATCAAAGGCATCATAACAAAATCATCGTAATATCGGGGGAAAAAAGTAATTTAAAAAAGATAGAGGAACCTTCAAATTATCAGTTACATGTTAATGATACAAATAATTCTTTTGTTTCGTTTCTTTTTCTTGTTTTGAGATAACAGACAACAAATCCATTGGCAAAATCAAGATCTGTCTGGTGATATTGATATTATTTGACCGAATTTCCATTCTTTTTAAAATTTCTCTTTGGAAAAGTTATTTTGTTCGGAAACAAATACTTCTTTGCCTGTTCCTGTTAGTATTCGGATAGACAAACAGTTTTTTAGTTGTGCTTGTCTTTACGTCAGTAACTTTAGCTGATATTTAATATTTCGTAATATTCATTTCAGGCATCTGAAGAGGGGCTCATTCAATTTGCGTTCTGTACATGCGTTATTTATGTCCTCCTTGATTCAAGAGTGTGGACATACATCATCAGTATAGATTTTCCCCGTTTGAAAAGATTTCCGTCTACTGGCAATAATTTATGCAATTATTTTGAATTAAACTCTCGTTTTTCATCTTTCTATTATCTACATTATGCAAGATATACTCTTGAATATTGCAGACCAAATGATGTCATCAATTAAATCTTCTTCCCTCGAAAAGGCAACATGTGTTTGCAAATTGATACAATACTCGAAGGAATAACTTTGCATAAACGATTGAAAGTCACATCAGACATGTCAGAGATAATTAGGAAATTTCATATATATTGTCTTTTTTTTGGCACATTGCACAGACTCTTCTTTTATTGGCTATCAACCAATAAAGGTAGCATTGCCCGTTTATACATCTTGCAAAGACCTATGAGCGGTTTTTTGCTCATAAGACACATTTATGAGAGACTTCATGAAATGGATTTGAAAGTCTCTCATGTTATGAGTGACTTTGGCCATTGTAAAATCTATGTGAAAACTTTTATGCCATGAGAGTTTTATGCAAAGACTCTTATGAGAGACTTTTCGCTCATAAGACACACTTATGAGAGTCTTCATGAAATGGGTTTGAAAGTCTCTCATAGCTACATAATAAATGAGCGACTTTGGCCATTCTGACATTTTATGTAAAGGCTTTTATGTGATGACTTCATGAAACGGACCCTTACCAGCTGCTGATCTCCTACAATTAAATCGCTCTCGTGGTCATACCAAGGTGGTTCAAGAACTGGAGTTTTAACCTCCCATGATTATTCAAACAGCTCTCAGCTTTACATGGATGGACAAAAGAATTCCACTGGTGCATTTGCGCCTTCGACGATTGGGGTTCGAAGCCGCCGTCTTCCCGAGCAATCTGAAGGTTCATTTTGAAATCTTATAATAACGTCGGGTATATTTTGCTTCTTTATTAATCAAATGAAATGAAATTTCACCGAATGATATAAAACATAATCAAAGAAAAATCAATTCCTTTGAAAAATTTTTGTATCAGTGTAAATCAGAGCTGTTGTGTTTGTTTGGTGTTTTTTTTTTTCTTTGAAAATCTTTGAAACTGCACCCTCCTGGAAAAGCGATATTATCGCATTTCCGCTTATTTCCGACAAATGAAAATTATAACATTGTATAACCTTCGAGCAGCTATTTGAATTCAATATATCAGATTCGTGCCCGGACATGCCCAGTCCAGTAATTTTGTTTCTTTATTCCATTAATCTTTTCGCAATTTCTATTCTTGCATCTCCGTGTCCTATAATTTTGCATCGCTCATCTTTTTTTTCTTTTTTTTTTGAGTAGAGATGGTGAAAAGTAATTACCATCATCAGGACGTTATCTTTCCTACAGAATGGTTGGCCACAGCTATTTACGAAATGAGACTTGGATCATTTGTCTCTTATCTACTTGGCAAATCCAACTTAATTGGCACATACTGCAAATATTTTTGAGTTGTGGCATCGGACATGGGTTCAGAAGGAATAAAACAGTGCATTGTGACGCTTAAACCTCATAATTCTATGGTTATACCAAGGAGTCATATGACCAGCCTTTTTTTTTCAAAGTTTATTTAGTAAAGTTTATTTTTATCACTGAAGTCAGCCAGAACATACGAGTGGGACTTCCGTTTTTGGGTTAATATGTTGTTGATTTTTTGTTCAATGTTTATTGCTGAACCTGCTGGAATTATGCAGTGGTATATGCTGGGAAAATGTTAGAAGAATGAGAATGACGCTGTGGCGGGAAATAAGTTCACGAGACTCTTCAAGGCCCACTATTTAAACTGAAACAATTCCATTCAAAGTGCCGGGCATTTATCTTTACGTTTACAACTTTCTTTTGTTTAAGTTACTCTGCAACTGTAAGTCCTATATGTGCCAACCAATGGAGAAATTCAAACCTAAAAAAAAAGTATGTCAATGTAACAAAGAAAATAATGGATTATTGTTCAAAGATCACTTACTGATCAGTGTAATGAATTCATTGAATTTCTCGACGTGATTACACAAAGCCAATTGTGTCATTATCCATTCTGTAATATTGTTTTTTTTTTTCTCGACGTACATTTTGCATCGTACGTACCAGCCTCATAATGTGATTTAACCTGACCTACTATCGGAGGTAATCTTCGGCAGGTCCCCATTTTATTTGACACAATTATCATGAGAATTATGCGTCCATGTACTAGTATACAATCCGCGAAATGGTGAATCGCTTTAGAAACAGGAAATTGCAGGGGAAAAAACACACCCAAAATGCGGTAGACATTTTAAGCGACCTTCCACAAGCCACACAATACTCACATCTACAATACAGCGATACGGCTGGGTGTGCGATTTATGTTAGTCCTTTTCTTCTTCGTCTCTTTCTCTCTCCCTCTCTCCCTCTCTCTCCCTTTCTTTTTCTTTGACACTGTGTGTTTCTGAAAGTAAAAGTTTGTTCTCCATTGTGTTCAGTATCACTGCGTCTGGCATATAACTTTATAGCATGCGGGGTAAACAAAAGGGCTTCCGAGGTCCGCCTTTAGTTTATGCCTTTTTTCAGTCTCTGTATATAGGGTACAGAGTGGACGTCGTATATGGACCTAAATATCGATCAGAACTCATTTCTCGGTCTCTATAGATAAGAACGTATGACGAAGAATGAAGGGATTTGCTGTGGAAATGATGATATAAAATTTGCCGAGTTTCTGAGATTCTTGGCGAAACTTTTTTTCATCCCTCACAATAGCAACTTTACCTAGTCACATCGCAAAAAAAAAAAAGAAAGAGAGAGAGAGAGAGAGAGAGAGAGAGAGAGAGGGGAGAGAGAGACTGTGGTATCGAGGGCAAAGCTTTTTCACCTGAAAGTCCCGAGTTCGAATCCTATCACGAGCTCGCGTCTTTAAATTGGGCGATATATGTTTTACCTAACGTGCCCCTTATTACCCAAGTGCAAATGTTGGGTACCTGGCAACACTAAGGTGAAAACGGTGATGACAGGCCCTCTGGTATAACAATGCCAACTCTAGAAAGGCTACCCTGGAATCAGACGTCCACATCACTATCAACAAGTTCACCTTCATGATATACATTTGGAATTGTGTGAATGCAGCAATATTAGTAGAACACAGTCAGAGTTTGAAGAAAATCTGACAATCCGTTAAAAAGTTGTGAATTTTTTAATTTTCAGTGCTGCCATCGCTGGATGAGAAGACTGCTACAGTTTGAAGATGTCACATGCGTAGAGCGATATAAAAGAGAATAATATAAAAAGAATTTCACATTTTTTTTTTATTTTGAAAAGTACACACTCCCTCGACTTGCTACTGACGTATGGTAAGAGTACTATTTTTCCCCTTCCTCCTGAACGAGGAACGTCAAGTACTCTTTTATCATGCGAGAAAAGTGAATTTATGTTGAATTTTCAATCCACATGCATATGAACGAGAACTTGCCCTTCACGCAATATTTGGCCATCGCTTTAGTTCACCAGTATCTATTGTCCTACAATTAATCATTCATTCTATATACTATCTTTATTTTTCTAATTCCATTTCCTGCAGTTCACAGTTTGTGTAAGTTGTTTTTTTTTTTGTTAATACATTATAATTTGGCAATCAAAAATCTTTGTGCATGCAGCGTTGCTTGCTATGTTACTCTTTGCACCCTACGACTAACAACAGCAGCCAGCAGCCAAAAAAGAACAAGACGTGACGTAACAAAACAAAACGAACACAAAACGTACGTGTGTGTGTGTGTGTGTGTGTGTGAGGGGGGGGGGGGGGGGTATCTCGGGACAGAATTTGCTTCCTTCATACGTAAACTGTCACACCTTTCCGGGTGAGCTACGCGGGCTAATTGCGAATATAGGGATTTCCAGCACGCAGGAGATTTTTTTTTTTTTTGCGAGCGGACAAGGATATTGGCGAGTTCCGTACTTGGGTCTTACTTGCTAGACGCGCGCTGTTTACCTGCTACTTGCGTGTATTCCGTGTGACTTGCGTGAGAGCTTCTAAACCGATCCGTTTTCAGTTACGAGCGACATACGGGGACTGCGAAGTACCTCAATTCAATTCAATTCAATTCAATTTATTCATTTTCATAAAATCACATATAAAATATTTACATAAATGTGTGAGTCAAAGGAGGAAATCACGCAAAAGCCTAGGGCTTGGTAATGGAGATTCCCTTTACAATATAGTTTAAAATCACAGTTTTGAAGGAAACATTTATATATCAAAACAGAACTTAGATTAAAGGCCGTTACAAAAATCAGCAATACATTATGATAGAGACAGGAAACAGGAAACAAAACAACAACTGAACTAATACAATATAATACAATACAATAAAAAAAAAACATGCAGGGTAATTGTCAAAGGTTTGTATGGGAATTGCACAATATTCATCATTCATTCATAATTATACAATAAACATTAATCAATACAGATTAAGAAGGAGCTGCTTATATTGAGTCATAAAAGATTCAATGTGTTAACAGATTTCAGTTTCATGCTTAACAAATTCCACAATTTAGCCCCTTTGTACTTTATTGAGTTGGACTGACTGATTTTCAGACGACAAAATGGTAAAATATAACATTGTTTATTTCTAGTATTGAAAAGAATGTTTCTTGGCATGAGAAGAAAAATAATCATTGAATGTATCTGGCAAGACTGAGCGAACATATTTATACATAAAAATACCAAGTTTGAATAAAATTCTGTCTAGAAAATTTAACGTTTGCAAGTCCTTAAATGCGTGGGAGTTGCCTGCGAGGTGCTGCCGCTAAGTGCCCCCCCCCCCCCCTACTGGTGTCTGCCTGCAAACCCCCGCGACTCACCACACCGTGTCTGGGGAAGCCTTGCAGGCTGACTGCCGCAAGTCACAGGCACTTGACCCACTTGAAGCACGTAAGTTGCCCGTGGATCTACGCTTATGCGCCATATCGAATCCCTTTGCAGAGGGATTCCTTCACCGAGTTGTCAGCCCTCACTCGTCACCCATGCGTAAACTTGGCTGCGGGTAAATAGGACTTGCGTGCGCAACTCCGGGTCTCTAACTTCGGGTGAGATACAATGTACGTGCTAGGTTGCTGCATGTGCGGGTCATCTGCGGGGGACCTCCGGGTAGCAAAATTGTTCTTCTTAAGTCGCACGCAAGGATTGCCCGGAAAGGTGTGACAGGGTCTTTAGTTTGACCAAGGAATTACTATGCCAGCCTTCTTGGTTTGACCGAGGTCCATAGTTTGACCAAGGAGGTACGGATGCACGTCAAGAGTTCGGCACCCACGAATCATACAGCCCACGAGTCATACAGCCCATGAGTTATACAGCCCACGAGTCATTCAAATAAGGTCTGTGAGTCCGACACTATAAGCAAACAAGGCCCACTGGTTCGACACTTTACATAAGCAAAGAAGGCCCACGCGTTCCGACACTAAGTAAACGGGGCCGACGAGACCGATGCATAATGTCTAACTCGTAGGCCTTATTTGCCAACTGTCGAAATCATGGGCTGTAGACTCGTGGGTTGTATGACTCATGGACATTTTTTCAATGTCGAACTCCTGGGCTCTATGACTTGTGGTCTCGTGGGATAACCCAGGAGGAACATGTACCTTATTTTGACCATGGGACAATTCAGGCTTTGAATGTACAAATTTTGAGATTTCCGGGGAAGCCCCTGTCAGACCAATGAGGTACTGGGGCGAGCCTTCTTGGTTTGACCGAGGTCCATTGTTTCACCCCAGGAGGTACCTTATTTTGATAGTGGGACAATTCAAGCTTTGAAAGTATGTAATGCAAAAGTTTTTTAGACTTTCCTTAACCCTGTCAGACCAAGGAGGTACTGGGCAAGCCTTCTTGGTTTGACCGAGGTCCATGGTTTGATCAAGGAAGTACCTTGTTTTGACCATTTCATTTCATTTCATTCATTTATTTATGCACGGCACATACTTCAGCCCGTAGGCTGTTCTTCCGCAGGTCCGTGCGGATAAAAAATTACAACATAGATATACATTTTATACAGAAATGATCAAAGAAACCAAACAAACAAAAACAAAACTCATACTTAAAAACCGAAAAAAAACATATAGAAAAAAACACAATAACATGTTGATGAAACTGCGGCACACATTTCGACAGAAACAAACATGATCAATCAAAGATAACCATGTACAATATACAAATGATCGCCGTAGTTTAAAATGAAAGAGACTAAAAAATTGAGAGTTCAGGAGAGAGAGAGAATGAGGGAGACAGACAGAAAGAGAAACACAGAGAGAGAGAGAGAGAAAGAGAGAGGAGAGATAGGGAGAGAGAAGCACATACAAAGGGGGAAACTGAAAAAGTTGTCAATTAACAGTTTTGGTCAAGTGCGTTTTTAAAGCCTTACAAACGTTGGTTTTTGTTTTCAATTCCAATGGTAACTTATTCCAATGCATTGATCCAGAATATGTCAAACTTTTATGTTTGAAACAAGTCTTAATCAAAGGTAACACAAAATTTAACGATGAATTCCTTACGTTATAGCTGAAAACCTTTAAGTTGAATTATATCAAGCAAATATTTCGAACAAAACTTGTGTGCAATTTTATACATAATTTGGTAGAGTATGTTTATGTCGCCTCTTATCCAGTTTATCGATGGGGAGTGCTGTGTATAATAAATCAGTGGGGAACCTAGCTTGTACGTTCAGTACTGCACGCAGTGATCTATTTTGAAGAATTTGGAGTCTTTGAATATGAGATTTCTTTATATTCCTCCACACAACATCACAGTAATCTAATTTACTTTGAATAATTGATTTATAAAACAAAAGGGCTATATCATCAGAAATAAAAGACCGAATTCGTTTCAACAAATACAAATTTTTCACTGTACTTTCACACAAATAATCAATATGTTCATTCCAGTCAAGTGATTGGTCAACATAAACGCCAAGATATTTACAACAAGAAACTTGTTTAATGGTTGTATTGTTAATTACTATATTGATATGTTGCTTTTTAACTCGCTTATGTGAACCAATTATCATAGCTTCACATTTATTGGAATTTAGAACTAAATGATTACACTTCAGCCATTTAGATACATATTCCAAATCGGTATTAAGTTTGGCTTCAATCTGACTGATTCTCTCTCCAGAAAAATAAATACATGTGTCATCCGCGTACAACGCAACAGATGAATGCTGCAAACAATTGGGTAGGTCGTTAATGTAGATCATAAACAAAAGAGGACCGAGATTGGACCCCTGTGGGACGCCACACCTTACATTCAAAGGCTGGGATCTAACTGCATTGACTTCAGTGTACTGAAAGCGACCACTCAAATAATCCCCAAACCATTCACAGGCGAGAGGACCCATACCAATCAAGCGCAGTTTGTCAAGAAGTACAGAGTAATCGACTGTATCAAACGCTTTTCGCAGGTCAATAGTAACCATGCCAACGAGTTTCCCTGTGTCCATAGAACTTAACCAGTCTTCCGTTACTTTTAGGAGGGTGGTCTGAGTGGAGTGTAGAGAACGAAAACCAGACTGGTTTACATTGATAATATCAGCAGCTTTCAAATAAACATGAACTTGATTGTACACAATTTTCTCTAGTATCTTAGCGCAAAGAGGTAATATAGATATCGGTCTATAGTTATTCATATCAGTCTTTTTACCACTCTTCAAAACGGGTGTAATTCTGGAACATTTCAGTTTCATTGGCACCTTCCCTGTTCGAATGGACAGATTGAACATTTGGGTCAAAGGAATCGCAATATATTTAGAAATAGGTGTCAACAAAAACAATGGTAAATTATCACTTCCACAAGACTTTTTATCTGGTAATACGTCTATTACGTCGATTACATCTCTTTCCAAGATCGAGTGAAATTCAAACGTATTGTCACGTGCTCTTATGAACTGTCTGTATTGTGTGCTATCATCACACTCCACACTTTTTTGTATGGACTCACCAATTTCAGTAAAGAATGAATTAAAACAGTCTGCTATTTCTCGTTTGTCACTTATAATTCCATTCTCTTTTTCTATAGACATAATATTTTCTTTCCGACTTTTTGATGGCATGAGATGTTTCAACGATTTCCAAATTGCACTGGAATTACTAATATTCGATTTTACGGTATTACTAACAAATTCAGTTTTGGCCTTTCTCACTTCCTTTGTGACGAGATTCCTTAGTTTCCGATATTCAAACCAATCACATTCTTGCTTAGATTTTATTGCTTTTTTCTTTTGTACATTTCTTGTGCGAATTAATTCCAGTATATTGACAGTCATCCATGGCGAGTTTTTCTTTTTAACTCTTTGTTTCTTTAATGGTGCATGTTTATCAATGACTTTCATTAAACTTTCCTCAAACGAGCGATATGCATCATCAACATTTGTCATAGTTGTGATATCACTCCAAATTATTTTACTCACATCATCGACAAATTCTGTCATATTTACTTTATTAACATTACGCATTTCTCTGTACCTGTGACAATTTCCTTGTAATCCAGGCGATTATTTCCCCATGTACAGTATATCAAAAAATGATCGCTGAGAGAAATGGGCAAAACACCAGACTGAACGATTTTTTCAGACTTATTGGTGATAACCAAATCTACAATCGAAGAAGTTGTTTGTGTGACTCTGGTCGGACTATCAATAACTTGTGTTAAGTTATAACTTTCAAACAATTGTAAGAGTCGCTTAGTCTGCCATAAATTCACACCAGACGGCTTCGTCATATTACAATTGATGTCACCGAGAATAACAAAATCAGTGTTTAAGTCATCGATATTTTGCAAAAACGATTGAAAATGTTCAAATACTTCATGATTGGCGCTAGGTGGCCTATACCACACAACTACTATCAAGTTCTTTCTATTTGTGAACTTCAATTCAATAGGCAACAACTCCAGACTGTCTTCGACTAAATCTGTACGTATTTCATACATCATATTTGATTTGACATAGGCGGCGACACCACCTCCATAGCGGTCCCTATCCCTGCGTATGATATCATATCCATCAATACTTAATTCAGAATCAGAAATCAAATCATTTATATGTGTTTCAGTCAAAAGAAAAACATCAGCTGAAAGTTTATGTTGAAGTGATCTCAGTTCATCTATGTTCTTCAATAAAGACGTGCAATTTAAATGTGTCAATTTCAATCCTTTACACTTAGAAATTCTCTGAACATTTACTTCAAAATCTTCAACGTTGGGTTCACATCTGTCTGTACTTATACACTCATCGGATGGCCCACTTAACTCGGGGTTGGGTGAATATGGATAGAATGGCAATTCTTTGGATAAACAAACATCACATATCCAATCATTTTCTGATTCGAATGTTTTTCTGTCAACTGACGTGCATTTGAGATGGCACCATAATGAACATTTAACACACATCATAGCATTTTGATTATTTTTGACTGCTTTACAGCATATGATACATGGGTATAGTGTTGGCATATTGCTAAATCATCGTTACATTACTATATCACCATCATACTCATTGCAACTAGCTGAGACGTTCGATGTCGGCCTTTGTCCGGATGACGATTTTCCTCCTGTCAGCACCAGTTCCAGTTGTCAAGGCGTAGATCTTTCCATCTTGCGACCATGTCCAGGCGATGGCATCACTGGTCCTCGCAGCGTACATCAAGCTCTGGCGATGGCTGGTAAGATCCTCGTTGATGAAGACAGATGTCCCTTTCAACTTCGACCTTGCAGCGTAGACCTTTTGACGCACATTGTAGCTGGTGAACTTGATTATGATGCTTTTTCCCCTCTCTGGCCCTGTCCTGGTGCTGCTTCTCGGGGTGATTCTATGGCTGCGATCAATGTCGGATGCTGCCAGGTGAATGTTCATGTGGTCTCTCACAATGTCGGTGATGAGTGTATCGGTATTTTCGTCCGGCTTTTCCTTGACACCGTAGAATCGCAGACAGTTGCGGCGACTATACTGCTCTTGTTCCTCGAGCGCTGAGTTCATGGCGGAGAGTTTTCCTTCCAGCTCCTTCACTTTCTTTTCCAAGCTGTTCACATGAACTTGGTGTTGGTCGGCGTCCATTTTGAGAGCCTCATACACCTGCTGTGTAACTTGTTCAAGAACAGCTTCTTTCACGGCGCACACGAGAGCTTTCAACACATCATCAGAACAAAGAGCTTCCTTTATTTTCACTTCAATGGCGAGATCGAGAGTGGTATTACCCTCGATTGTCCCGGCCTCGGTTTGATGACCAGCGGTCAGTTCCTCGGTCATCGGTGCTTGAATCAGCCCCCTGGTCCGGGCGCGGGTTTTCGGAGCTTCGTGTTCAGCAGATCGCCCGTTGCTCGACATTTTGACCGTCAAATTACACCAAAATCAAGCGACAAAACAGTATCTTTTTGACGTTCAAGCTGTCACATCCTCACGTCTATGTCACAGTGACAAAGCACGACACCAGTATGTGCAAAGGAACGCGCAAATATCGAAAAATATCCACAACTCCAGGAGCAGCTATGATAGATGTGCGCTAAGGAGGGGCCCGCACAGATCTATATGGGACCATATGGGACAATTCAAGTTTTGAAAGTATGTAATGCAAAACTTTTGAGATTTCCCATAGCCCTGTCAGACCAAGGAGATCGCATAGGCAAGCCTTCTTGGTTTGACCGAGGTCCATGGTTTGAACCAAGGAGGTACCTTGTTTTGACCGTGGGACAATTCACGTTTTAGAAGGAAGGCAATGCAACAATTTTGAGATTTCCCTTAACCCTTAGCTGTCAGAACAAGGAGGTAGTATACGCGAGCCTAGTACCTCCTTGGTCAGACACCATTTATCAGTATGGTGGCTCATTCAAAAACAGTTGTTGAAACTTTGCCGCATAGCAAAGCTTCAGTCAAGGAGGAAACATTCATGCATGGAAAAGCTCTGTAAAATCTTGCTTCCACTGTGACTGTCAACAGAATCATATCAAACTGCCACCACCAGCTAATAAGTTCCCCCAAATGGTTTGTTCCACTGCCATTGCCAATGGGTAGACGCAAACTGAGCTTACAATTTGTAAGCATTTTATAGGAATCCATTTTCAACACCAAAGCTTTAGGAAGCATGCATTGTAGGACAATGTAGATCAGATTTTTTTTCAAGCTAGAAACATTGTTGAACCGTGCCTCTCACGCCTCGAGCGAGGTCTCCATTACGGAATATTTCAACCAGCTTTTCTCTGGAAAGGTCTATCTGAGAATCATTATGCTGTTCGCGCGCGCAGATGAAGCCCCGTCATACATTATCATAGGAAAAATGCGCTCGGTCAATAACTGGAAATAGATTTCAAACCCTGCGCGCGGGAAACTGGTCGCAATACAGCACAGTAAATATGCAAGGGGTTAAACAAGCACTGTGAAAAAACACGAGCTCTTAAATTTCACCATCAACCAAACACTGTCACCAAATTGTCGCCTACGCTATACCACACATGGGTGGGGAGGGCAATAAATAAATGCTCATAGAGCATTTTTTTTATATCTGTGAACTTCAGCCGGTCTTTATGGAGGAGATGCAACTTCTTCCCCCCCCCCCCCTCTCTCTCTTGTAGTCCTTCTTGCTCTGTCCGAAAAAAAAAAACACACGATTGCAACCGAAAGGCTTACAATTTCATTTCCATCTCGAGTGCTCGCGTAAGATCTCAACTTTTGAAACCAAGTGATGTTGCAATACAAGATATACAGGAAGCGACATCAGTGTTGATACATATACCTCTTGAGACTAGCTGTTACTTCCATTTTCATTCCCTCAACGGGAACATGATCAAATTTAAGACACCAAACACCACACACCACTTACCCTTGACACTTCGCAAAAGTAATATTATACATATATTAATGTCAGAAGACCAAAGCGGATGATTAAATAACAACTAAACAGAGAAAACTAGAACAGGGGGAAGGATATCGAACAAAGCATTTTACTAAGATCGTATCACGAACTACACTTAATTAGTGCTGTTTTGTAGATAAGTTAATGACTTAAATTATATTTCTTTTTTTTCTTTTACTTTGTGTTGTAAAAAGAAAATATAGAAGGATTTTCAGCAGCAAAGGATTGTTTTTGTTAGTTCTTCATTTTTTTCTTCGTACTCCTTGAGTGAAAGAAGAGTTTTTACCTGACAGTAGATGTGTATTCGTTATGGGGATGATTCCATTCTTATACAAAGGTGCTTGCAATCAGTGTTATTGGTTTACTGTCACAGTGACTCGTACATGTATCTCAATGTAAAAAGGCTTACAGCCATTATAACCACTTAAATGGCTTTGATAATACAATTATCATTGCGTCATTCAAAAAAAAAAATCTGCATTTGCTCCTCCCTTGAAATATACCTTTTCATCATCTATGGGCGGTATGATATTCGCCTGTTTCTGTTCAAGCATTTGATTCGTTATGGCGATTGGTTTTCCTATACACGGACTAGATCAGTCATAATCATGCAAGTTCACGTTTGTATTTTATAGAGCAAAGCGTTTTTGGAGGAAGTGACCAGGACCAAGAAGGTGTGTGATACCTCCATACCAAGACCATCTTGTTGTGGTTTGCTATGATTTTAAACCTAAATTTGACAGAGGGCGTGTGCAGAAAACAAGTAAAGGCGGGAGTGGTTAATAGTTCCTATATATATTCCGCGTCTCAATCAGATATCTAACAACTTCAGTAATTTGTATGCACTTAATGACTTACGCACTATCGTATATGCAAGCATATTTCTTCATAGGAACTTGTTTCTCGTTGTTAAAGAAAGAAATAAGACTTAACCTTCACACCAGCTGTGGCATCGTGTGCGAGAAGAATGAGATCACGAATAGAACACCCCTGCGCTACATCTTAAAGGGGCATTCCAGACGATTTTCGCAATTTCACTTCATGTATTATATAAATCAGTAGCTCCATGAATAGATTTGTGGAATTTATTGGGGTTCTTAAGCAAAGAAACAATACTTTGAAAAACCTTAAACAAATTACACTGAACAAGGATGATGACATAGAGGCTGACATATTTCCGAAATGTAGCAGTGTATATTCCATTACAATACCGCTTTCTTGCGAGTTCACCAGTGTATAATCTATGCATGCCTTCTTCTGCTATTTTGTTCCTTCACTGTCCTTGCGCCCCAACTCTTGCATTCTTATGATGACCCTGCCATGTCATCATCCTTGTCCGTTGCCATTTGTCATAAATTTCGAAAATATTCTTTTTCTTCATCCCAGTTATCATAGATTGTGAAACTCTGTCCTCAGTATAACTAATTTATAGTTGTCCAAATGTAAAAATCTGAAAATCATCCTGAGGCCTCCTTTAAACATCTTTTAGAAGACTCCAAAACGTCAGTTGTGGCACATCAGAAAAACACTGTTTAGGACTGTATCAACCTCTGTGAGTCTTCTGACGGTAAATTGCTCAAAACATTCCCCTGCTTTCCACCGTATGATCTTAGACACTTGTAGCATAATGCTTAGCTTGGAGAACGACTTGAGAGTTGTAATGAACTCATTTCAAAATGAAAGAAATCTAGTGATGCATACAGGCATGACAATAAATAGAACATCTACAGAAGTGAAACATAGATCATCGATTTCTCGTTTGGCGAACATATACATTAATCAATCATAGAGCTGAATGCAAAAACGTAAGGCTCGTAAACAAGGAAATAACAGCTCGCCAGGCAAAGTCGACCTTTGTCAACGCACTCGAATTGAATACCATTATATGCTCAAGTGGACCTGTAATTTATCATAATGATATGATTTCATTTCACTCCATAATGACGATGCTTGTGAGAGTGACTAGAGGCAAGTGACTTTTTGCCCTTTCCATATCCATATTCTCTATCTCTAAACATTGCTAAATGTACATATATATATATATATATATATATATATATATATATATATATAATACGTATGCATATTGCATATCATCGTTATACTGTCATGGATATGTTTGAATTAATGCAAACTGATGTATGCATGGTTCATTATGAGGGAACCCACGTGGTGTGAAGCTTCAAAGGAAAAGAGAGTAGACTTGCTTCGAGATCGAGGAATAAAGCTGGCTCTTGTTGATTCCTCGTGAATATATTGACGGTGGTGTCACTGAATGTGATGTTGATTGCCACCATCTTCTCCTCAGGGACATAATAATAATAATGATAATAATAATAATAATAATAATGATAATAATAATAATTATAATTATCATTATTATTATTATTATTATTATCATTGTTATCATTATTATTATATTATATTATATATATATATATATATATATATATATATATATAGATATATACATATGTGTGTGTGTGTGTGTGTACGTGTTTCATATTAACATGTTATAAATATATAATACTAGTGTAAATAAGCGTGTTTTGGATGTTGGCTGTCAAAATCATATCAATGACATCTTGACATTTTTATCCAGGTCAATGTTAACACATATTAATATAATTTGTGTATGTATGTGTGTGTGTGTGTGTGTGAGTATGTGTGTGTGTGTGTGTTTGTGTGTGTGCGTGTGAGTGTCTGTGTGTGTGTGACGTATGTTGATGCAACATTTGAAAGAAGTAACAATACACGCTGCACAGTTCTATACGGCAATATTACACTCCAAACACTTTGTATAGCAGTATGATGGAATAAAGTGAAAGCCGGCAAGCATCCCAACATTCCTAAGCCCTGTGGTCACTGATGGTCAGCCATGGGCTATTCCGCACACACATGCACGCACACAGATACACACACACACACACACACACATTCATGGACAGGTCCTTATGTCCAGATTCTGCGGTTGCCATGGAAATGCACATGATAATCATCATATACCAGTTTCTGGTACACAGGGGTCTCCCCATCTCTTTCTCTCCCCCCTCTCTTCTACTTTATCCCCTACCGCTCTGGCGCCCAATCTCTTTCTGTCCTTGTGTCTCCTTTTCTCTCTTTACCTGTCATTTCCTCTTTCTGCCCTCTTTTTTTTTCACTGTCTTGTGTTTTTATTTCGAAGAATAGGGCAATTCACTTAATAAGAAATGGGACAGTTCAATCTCGAGATATCAAGGCAGATAGAATTATGAAGCAATTAAATTGCGATGAAAAGGAACAATTAGTTTTAGAAAATATGTTGCAGTGCTATGTGTGTAAATGTTTGTTACAATGCAAATACTTGTATTTAGGAGTGTTAGCTATATTTTACGATCATAAGTACTGACACTTTGATGAATTGTGTATACATGGTCAGTTGTTATCTATTCAGTGTTGCGCTACTGGGCGTGGTGCATTATTCTCATATGCTTCACTTGCACGACATTTCTTCAAATGAAAGTAACAACTACTTTGGACTTATCTAAACTAAGTAGTATTGTCTGGACAACGAGACATCTAGCTGTGACTGCAATTATCACAATAGGCTCACATGAATGTATTCTTTGTTGAACAGATGCATGCGTTGATATATAGAATGTCGCACTAATATCATGTTACAAGACAGAATGACTTTTGTCCCAGACATGAAAACTTGTGCCGTATAGTCTGCGTCTATGGGATCTAGAATCTTAATGAATGTTAATCAATTATTCTCTCTTTTGCTCTTGCTCTTTAAAGACAGAGAGTACGCGTTGAGAATCTCAATTTTCGGATATATTAGATTTGGGCCAAGTCGAAGACTGTTGCGATCATGGCTTACAAAATGTACTCCCACTAAAATGTGTCTATTTGTTAAGATGACTTGTATCAATTTAAATGTTAGGGACTTTAATTCTTACTTTCAGATACTTGCAGTGAGAAGAAACAATAAGAACAGAAATGTGAAACTTACTTTTGAATTGTATTATACACAATGCATAATAGTGAGGTTTTTTTTTTTTGTTTTTTAGTATCCTATGACCATACAGTCATATCCTTTAGATAACTTAATCTTAAGATGTTGCTTTGTTAGTCATGGCATTTGCATTGCTATTTCCGGCCGGTGACCAGAGTATGTATGATGGTGAGAGTAAATGCGAGCGGTTTGCCGCATTGGTTGTGTGAATGTTGATGTTCTGCACTTCCTCTGTAGACAATTAAGTTCGAGATCAAGTTTATAAATTTGCCTTTTTTTTGACCGAATAGGCCTATTGGGAATTATGATTAAGTTTGAGAGTTGGTGCACGTCATGTAACTATCTTCCCCAAAAACGTACTTTTTATGTTATATTCTACTTTAAAAAAGTACATAAAAATGTACTTTTTATGTTATATTCTACTTTGATACTACCTTACTTAAACTATGGGATACTCGAATGGGGAAACACTTTTTCTACTTATGCAGAAAGAATATTATTATTACAGAAAAAAGCTTTTCGTATCATTTGTCACGAATCGTGGAGAATTCATACTAATAATTTATTTCACGAAAATAATATTTTGAAAATTTATGACCTTTATCGTTTGCAATTAGGACAATTCATGTATAAACTCACCAACCATTCTCTCCCTTTTGTGTTTGATTTCATGTTTTTAAAGAATGAAACTGTTCATGCATATCCAACCCGTCAATCCCATGAATATCATTTGCCTTTGACTAGGACGGTTTTTGCAAAATCTTTATTCTCCTTTTCTGGACCAAAATTCTGGAATTCTCTTGATAACAATATAAAAGAAGCTTTAAGTTCTAATACATTTTCTTTAAAGTTAAAGAATTATTTAAAAACTTCGCATGCAGCATAATGATTCATTCTTTTATTTTTTACTTTTGATTTTCAAAACTGTTGTTGCTCGGTAATCTCACTACTCCTTGTTTATCAGCGAGCCCGTGCTTCTGTGCCTCCAGTGCCCTGGTTATGACCCATCGTTTCCCTCTCCTCTCCCCCTCCCCCCGCCCTTTGTCCACCTCGGACTTACTACCTTCCTCACTATCTTTCTATCCTCTCATCAATCTTTCCTTACAAGAGAGCCGCCTTGTGTTTGTCAATGTGGGTATGTTGGTAACGTTGGTATGTGTGCATGTATGTGTGTATTACTCTGTCTGTCTTTTTTTTTTTTTACTACCGCTTAGGGAAATTGTTGTTGTTGTTGTTTTTGCTACTATATGTTTTTTTTTTTCTGTATGAGGGGACTGCATTCTACAAGCTCTGCTTTTTAGCAGTCCCCTCCATTTCCAGCAATATTGTTTATGCATTTACCACAGTGACATAACAGTTATTTTTTGTATCTCTGCTGATAATTTACCTGTATCTTTTTTACAATGTTATTTCTGTTCATCGCATTGTGGTACTGACTTTTTGACATCTGTGTATACGAATGTTTCATTGTACTTCCCATTATTTTATTTGTTGGAAATGAAATAAATCAACTTGAACTTGAACTTGAACTGCCTGCATGCAATCATTAGTATTCGAGAAAGTCTGCGTTGATGTGTTAGCCTGCTAGTACAAAAGATCCTCCCCCGACCCCCCCCCCCCCCCCCCAAAAAAAAAAAAAAAAAAAAAGTTTCGTTGGTACACACATGCAACATAATTATTTGAAGAAAGAATCTTGTTGTGGATAAAGTGGTTAAACATGTGAAAGACCATTTAAGGGCAATCTACTTTGAGAATGCTACTGTTTGAATCGCAGTGGTACTGTACAAAGTTGACATGCTTCCGCTAAGTCCTTTGTGCCTTCATGAAAGAAAATCTGAATTCAATTCAATCCAATTCAATTCAATTCATTTATTTCATTCTCATTTTCTTCCAACAAAACATAACACAAGGAAATCAGAAAATCCATCATAGGCACAATATACATTACAAAGTGCGAAGGCTAAACGATAGTCAACAAACTAATATAAATAAATCATGTATACATACGGGAAAATATAAAGTTATGTTTTGAGGAGAAAAAAAGAGAACTGAGAGGTCCACTAAAAAAGATCTAAAATCCGAATCATCCGTCACCATAAAACGACATATATAATCACAGGGTAAATCAGAAATTTCCCGTTCGCCTTAAGAATTAGATTTGCTATTAACAAAGAACTAGTTACGTTTATGTTTCATTCGTCATGTCATCCATGAAGAATGCAAACGCTTAATGTACATAGATTCGAAAGTGCCTGACAATTTGGTATTCACGATACAGCCATGAATATATTAACGTGCAAGGTGTCATGATAGTCTATCTAAATATCTATAGGCCATGTATAACTCCTGGAAAAAGCTGCTGAAAAAAAAAAAAAAAAAAAAAAAACGTTTCAACAATGAAGTAAACAATAAAACTCAATCGTCATTTATCACCCACTGTATATTATAACATTCGTTCATTCATTCATTCATTTTCTTTTCATTTCCAACAGAAACATATGAATATATTACAGAAATTGAATACATAGATTTCATCGTAATACAAAATAAAGGATAAGTTTACCAAAAGATTGTAAGTATACGGAAATGTTGGAAACGGGGAGGAATGCTAAAAAGCAGTGCTTGTAGGGTGGATTCCCCCCACACGTAATACAAGAAATGACATGATCGATTGACTGATATACATAAAAAGTGGAAAAAACAAAAGAAACTAAAACAAAAAGACCTATAACATTACATGCATGTGTGAGGAAGCATGATAATAATCGCAACAACGAAACTCTTATGATAATGATAATGATAAAGAAAAGGATAATTTTCATAGCCACCTTACCTGGGTGCTCAGAGCGCAGTGCTGTGTGTACAGTGCATTATAACCAGTTTTACTATAACATGAGATGGAGGACTGAAGTGAAGGGCTTATGACTTCGTCACATGAGAAAAATTAAACGAACATGATAAAGGTGGGGTTGCATTTTCAAATCTGATGAATGGAATACAGCTTGATACAAAGCACATGAACTTACATACAAGCAAACAAAACAAACTGATAGATGAAGATTCGACCAAGCATATACACAAGTCAGAAACACGTGATAATAATATCCGGGTTTTGGATTACGTAATTCAGGAAGTTTGAGAGCGCTTGCTGTACCTCGATTGCAATATGCAGACTTGGCTTTAACGCTTGCTAATATTAACAATAAGGCGTTCAATTTCGATCTGTCGCACTAATGTTTGCCCGTTATTGTTTCCGTGCCATTGCACTCCAATTCACATTGAATTTGATGATAAGCGCACAATCAAACAAACGAATAACAAAAGTTTCATTGAAACTGAACTCTTACACAAAATAAGCAAGTTAGGGAATCTCAAAACTTAACGTGTTTTCACAAAAAAAAAGGGTGGTATCCGTCAAAACCTCTAACTCCGGTGGAATTCAAATAAGGCGACATTTTAATCGCCTCTTCCATAGTTTTATACTTTGAAATGTAAATCCTTCATCTTCTTCTTCGTTTTATTTTATTTTATTTTTTGAAGAGCTGAGGATTCATGACGTTTTCACCGTTACAGGTTAACATCATCCATAAACTCTTAGAATTAATAACACAAATCATGATAATTGCAATAAATGATTGATGCAACGGATACACTTTCTTCATCTGCATTTTACGCCGAAGACGTTTAGATTTGTGTACGGACAAAGTGGAGGTTGGTAGAGCAGTAACGCACATACCCCGTCTAATTATCTGTATTGATTGTAACTGTGTGTCTCATAAATTGATATCAATTGTGACAACATGCGAATCTTCGAAACTCGCTCCTTTCTTTAAGTGATTAATCATAACATTCTTACAAAACTTTCGCCGTTTTGTAAGATAGATTGAACTCTGTATTCATCAAGGTAAATCTTCATAAGAAGAACGGTTTTTTCAGTTTTAAGTTTACACAATCTAGGCACTGTTTTATCCATCATTATCACAGGGAACGAAGCGGGGGGGGGGGGGGAGGGTGAATTCAGTTGGAGGAAGTTAGTATATCGAATGTATACATTGCATGATTAGTTCTCTTATAATCAAACAATATGACGGGATATAATGCCACACAATGTTCAAGTTTACTTTATCAGACAGAGGAATGAAAAAGAAATTTGTAACATTAAGTGTGGAATTCTGAAGTGCCGAACGTATTTTCAAAGAATAGTAATTATGGTAGCAGGCACATTATTGCAAGCCAGCTAAAATGGCCATATCATCAACTCACAGAATGAAAAAAAAATAAGTTTTTCTGAATATGATGACACTTCTGTAGTTTTTGTTTGTTTGATTTTAGAGCATTTATGAAGAAGGCAATTATTTTAAAATGGTGCAGGATTGTTCTTGCTCTTTTAAATGTATGACAGCCATTCTCTTATTAAGTCGCCAATTCCGTTTAGGATGCACTGTGAGGAGGGACAAAATAGAAACATAGCAAAAAGATGTTAGAAGATTGCGATTTTCACTGTGTAAGCGTAGTTACCTTAGTATGTTATATGATATGACTCTAGCGTTGCCAGGTACCCATTTATACACCTGGGTCGAGAGGGACGTGGTGGGTAAAAACATCTTGTCCAAGGAAGTAAGCACTGGGCGGGAATAGAACTCGGGTACTCCGATTGGGAGTCGGGAGTCTTATCCATTAAACCACAGCGCCCCCACAATCAAGATGAGCATGCAGTATATAGCACACATGGTAACTTTGAAAAACACTATAAGAGCAACGAGAACTGAAAAAAAAAAAACTTGCCGCTACTGTAAACTCACACACACAATTAACAGCTCATGACCAATGCGATGAACTATTGATCACGTGACAGTCAGAACTTATCACATTAAAACATATGCACAGCAGGAACTATATACCTTTCCATCTTGTGGACATATAGCATCCCGACGCCACTTCAAAACGAGCTCGAAAGGGAAAAAATGCTCTTAAACCGAGAAGAAATCGAGCTCTCTTCAACAGTCGTGTGATTCTATACATAGTATCAGTTTCAAGGCGCCGTATAAAAGCCTCACAATAGTAACAGAACTAAACTGTTCTCCCCCGGAGGGTCCAGATTTTTGTTCTGTCAGGACATTGTTAGTAGTCACACGATAACGAGGAAATATACTCTTTACACCACTTCTGCGAATTTTCTTTTCCTTCTTCCATTCGCTTCCATTCACTTCTCTTCCTCATAGCCGGGCTTATCGTATCATTGAATGTTTGGCAGACAAAGAAAAAAAAAAAGAAAAAAAATTCCTCAAACCAAAACAATGATATCTTGGTGATTTTATTACCGCAGACGTAATTTGTACAGACCGGTACATGGTCATCGAGTATCCTCATGAGCATCGATCACCCTCATTAAATGCATCGTCTGTATTTCTTTCGATAATTTGGTGCTTCAAAATCATTTGCTCCATATTGATGACAAAAAGAGAGATAGAGATAGAGAGAGAGAGAGAGAGAGAGAGAGAGAAAGATTAGAAATTAACAAAAATGCAAAACGTACAACATTTATATACATACATGCATCTATGCTTGTTTTTTGTGTGTATGAATTAAATATTACGTATGTGTGTGTGCTGTAATGATACTGTCACATTACAGAAATATTAATGCTTGCATTTTCAGAACTATGACTCCCCTCTTTTCGTAAAGCAAAACATTTAAAATTGAAGAGCTTTATTCTTTAAAGTTGGATCATAAATTTATAGGCTGAGTAGAAATGGTTTGCTACCAGTGATGATAACAATAAAAACAACAATAATGATGAAGATGATAATATTGATAATGATAATATGGTCTTCTTTATCCAGGATTTAGTCTCTTCAGTGTTCTACAAGAGGGCCTTGCCATTATCATTACTCTCTTTTTTACACATGCATACGTAAATTAAAATTATATCTACCTACCTATAACAAGAAATATGATTACATTGAATGATGATGAGATCGTGCCACTCCTTGTATAAGCATACTAATTGTTCACTAGCTTTCTCTCACTAAGTATTTAGTACATGTACAATCTGGCTAGTTGCATAGACAATTCGATTCCTACTTCTTTACTCTTGCATTATCATGCTGGGCTGAACTTCAAGTACTTGTATTGTATTAGGTTTTATATCTATTTACCAATATCTACTTACTGTAAAATATAGGGAATCTCTACTCGTAATTGTCTTCTTTCTACACTTTTACACATTGTTTGCTATTCGTTCCAAGCTATAATGTGTCCAGTTTGTGTCATGTTTGTACGTAAATCTGGAACTAGATGTGATATGTGAAGTGTGAAATACGGTATTCATTACAATTATTTCAATCACACGCATTCAATTGTTGTGCTACTGCCCCGGGACCGGTCTCCCCTCCCCTTACAAAAAAAAAAAACAAAAACAAAAACATAAATAAAAAGATATAAGAAAGAAAACAAAGAAGAAGACTTGATTACATCATGGAGCGTACGTATCTCCATGATTACACCAATGAGATACTCTAGGCGACAAGCACCCTTGATTACACCGCGACCTTTTCCATGGCATGTTGGTTTGAACTTGAACTTGAACTTTATTCTGTTTCATTAAAAAAAAAACACATATCATTTGTACAATGACAAATGAACATGCATACATAACATATAATAACTATAAATGAAACATGGAAACTACAAAAGACCGGAGTCTTGTCAGGGTAGTTCCCAACAGAAAGAATAATAGGAAACAATATTGCTTTACGATCAAGACATAGGACAGGTGAAAATATAACAAAAAGCAGACAAACATACACAAAAATACATTTTCATTATACAATTAAATAATAGTGTTTAGCCATATCAACCCCTAGAAAACAAAAACCATAAAACTATCTATAATCATAGTGTATTTCATAATGACATCTCTAACTTTCTAACAAATGTCTCTTCAGATTTTTCGTAAAAACATTTGTAGTTGGAGAATTTATAACTGTATCTGGTAAAGAATTCCATAATGAGGGTCCAGTGTGTCTGAGTGTGTGTATTACATACATCTTATTTACCTGAAATAAATTATATT